>NW_027555958.1:346509129-346579129 GCF_003287225.1 Phascolarctos cinereus
AAAGAGCCAAAGTCAAAGTCAGCCTTTACTCATTTGTCTCTGATGTCATGTCTGTTGACTTGCAGGCTAGTAGAGGGATAACTGAAGTACCAATTTTGGTACTATAAACACAATATTTCATGAAAGCTGAATTTTACGTATAGAACTCATGAAAGTTCTCTGTCAATAATAAATATATTAGAAACATTCAATGCAAGAAGCTGTGTCAGTTCAGGAGGAAAAATGTGATTATCAATTAGGAAGATCAAGGAAAGCTTCATAATGGTGCTGGTATTTGTATTTGGTGTTTGTATTATTGAAAGATGAGAAGAGTTCAGCAAGTAGAGAGAGAGGGCCATCACAAGCATAATGAGCAAAAGCAAAGACTTAAAATATGAATTTTACATACTTTTTTTATTAATTAGAAATGAATTTAATCTCCTCATTAATTTTCTGTATTATTATTATTTGATCATTTAATACATAATAATATACATGTACTGTTATTGACACATAATCACACATACACCCAACAGTAACAAGTAACAACCTGTATTCCTGTTGCCAATATCATTAAGTGCTCAATTCTGTAGAGAACATTAAGTTACATGAATACACCTCTTCAGTTCTCAACTTTATCAACCCTTTAGCCTCTGACAATTGATCGCCACGTGCGCTGAAATGCTCTCTCCTCTTTAAATTTTCGGGACACCTATTCTTCTTTACTGGTTCTACTCCCACATGACTCACCATTATTTCTCAGTCTCCTTTGTAGAATCTTCAATCCATGTGTCAACTACTAATCATGGATGTCCCTCAAGACTCTCTACTGGGTCCTCTACTTTTCTCCCTCTATTACCTCACTTTGTGATCTTATCAAATCACATGGATTTAATTATCATTTCAATGAAGGTGATTTCCAGATCTGTATTGCCAGGCTTCGTCTTTCTCCTAAGCCACAATTCCACATCATGTCCTTTTGGATATCTGAAACTAGATGTCTTATAGACATATCAAACCCAACGTGTCCAAAACAGGACTCATTATATGTCCCCAAAAAACCTTCCTCTCTTTCCAACTTACATATTACTGTCCAGAGTACCACTATCCTCCCAGCAATCCATACTCACAAACTTAGTATATCTTCAAGCCCTGACTAGCACTCACACCACACACCCATTCTGTTTTCAAGTCTTGTCATTGTTTTCCTTCATAATATCTCATATATATATACATATATATATATATACATATATACATATATATATATACATATATATATATATATACATATATATATATATATATATATATATTCCCTGCTCTCCACTCATATGGCCACCATACTTGAACAATCTGTCATCCCCTCTGATCTAATCTATTGCAGTTAGCCTTCTAATTAGTCTCTCTGTCTCAAGTCTTTCCCTACAATAATCCATGCCACATTCAACTACCAAAGTGATTTTCCTAAATTGTAAATCTGATTGTGTCACATTTCTGCTCGACTGCAATGTCCCAATGTTTTACCTCCAAGATCAAATATAAATTTCATTTAGCAGCAAATGTTTGGCCTCATCTACTGCTCTGGTTTAAGCCCAAGTTGTCTAGCTCCTCGGTTAGGCCAGGGCTGCCAGGATGCTGCTGTGGCCTTTTCTGCTGTGGCCAGGGGCCCTAGGTCATCAGGCCATTGAGGCCTTTTTCCCTGTTGCTGTGGGATTCCAGGGCCACTGACATGCTGGGCTTTACTTGGAGTCTTTTTCTTGCAAGGGATGCCAGGCCACCTTCTCTCTTTTTTCTGCTCAGGGACTTGTTCTCCCATCATAGACGGGATCCAGGCCTTTCTCCCTTTGCATAGCACCTTCCACCTATGCTGACTTCCCAAATCAGGGCTTTTGCAGGATTATGACAATCTTTTGTGCAATCCTAAAGTGAGTGGAGGAGTTTAGAGCCAATATTCTTTTTTAAATCTGATGCGCAACATTTAGAGTTTTTACTAGGCTATTTGGGTGAATCAGGGGTCCTCTGGGTCCTAAAACTCCACTGTCTTCACATAATCTCTAATCAACAACTTTTAGTCTTAAAGTGTGATCTGGGGAAAAGTTAAGTGTCTGGCCCAGCATTACCCATTATGTCAGTGGCAGGATTTGAAACCAATTCTTCTCAATTCCAAGGCTGTCCTTTCATCATTCTATACACTACATCACACACACACACACACACACACACACACACACACACACACACACACATCTCTCTCTCTCTCTCTCTCTCTATATATATATATATATATGTATATATGTATATATATATATATATACACGTATATATATGTATATATATATATGTATATATGTATATATATATATATACACGTATATATATGTATGTGTATATATATATATATATGCACGTATATATATGTATGTATATATATATACACGTATATATATATATATATATATACACACGTGTATATATATATATATATATATATATATTGACATTCTTCACTCTGTGCCTAACCTAAAAATTATTACTGTTCAACACTAAGTCAAGAGACTGTTCACAAAGCTACCTTAATGTCTTTCTAAAGTTAATCTTCCTAAGGCTTCCTCCCTGATCCTTTCTTGATCACTAGCACTTAAAGAGAAAGAAAGGGAAAAAAATTCTCATCTCTGAAGTCTCTAGCAATTGATGCTTCCCCTAATCTGTTGGGGGTTGTTGACCTGGTGGCTAGCACTCTAAATTCTTCACTGGGTTCCTTTCAAATGATGACCTGGAGGGCATATTTGTCGAAGAACAAATATACCAGTTTTGTCTTAGTTTGTTTGGTCTTATGATAACAGCTTGAGGGAAACTGGTTTTTAGTATTTGTTTCACTTGTGTGACAAGTGTTTCTGGATGGGAAAACTTGCCTTCCATTCATTCTGCTCTGGTGCTAGAATGAGGGCAAATAGTCAAGTCTTGCACTTCAATTTCAAAAAACCTATTAAATTTCATGGGTTTTCAACTTGATTTCAGTCAACTTCCTCCCCAAGTACCAGCCTGTTTAGGCTATGTATGCCCTCTGTAATACCACCACTCCCCAAGACATCATCTTACAAATATAGTAACAGAAGCATAAGCAAAAATGAGTGAAGTTTGCATGTAGAAAATACAGATTATCTTCATCTTCAGAGGTCACTAGGACACATTCTGTTTCCAAATAATCAGTCAATATCCTTAATGTTGATTAATTCCTAAGGCCTGTGATATGGAAGATTGAACCGATGGCCATAAATGCATATAGTATATGGAATCAGGACACCAGTGTCAATGTCAGGGCCTAGCTCTGTGACCTTGGATAAGTCATTTAACCTTCTGAGTCTTAATTTTCGTGTCTGTAAAAAGTGGGAGTAATAACATTTACCCCTGCCTGCCTACTAGAAGGATCAAATAGAATAAGAAATATGAAAGATGGCATAGCATAGTAGATAAAAAGCTAGTCTCAGAAACAGAAAGAAGTGTATATTGTCTGTGTAATCTTGGGCAATTTTAAAGACCACTAGTGGCAGAGCACCAATCTACGTTGATAAAGTGAGTTCCTTCATAAGTTCCCAATATCAAAAAAAATCACAAGTCTGGTACACTTCCCCCAAAAAAGTGAGTTTAGGTAGGCAAAAAGTTGTTCCAATTATAAAACACTATTACAGCTTTGAATGCCTAACAACAATTTTTCTTAGTTTAAGAGATTATAGGAATATTAATGGTATGGTTCTCATCTTTAGTTGCAATTTATTGCCAACATTATGAGCATGAATGAGGAAAATGAAAATATAATAAAAGCCTCTATAGTCCCTTATATTCCTTCCTTTGAAGTTCTAGATGGCAACAACAGAACTCCTTCTCACCCTCCCATTTCTTCTAGAAATCACTCAGAAGTTAATATCAGGAATGATTTTTCAAGACCATCAGCCAGAGGTGCCAATATCCCTGTGACCCACATTGATTCATTCAAAAAATATTTACTGTGCCCCAACTACATCGTGGAGCCCTGTCTTTGCTAGACATTATACATATGCAGAGCAGTGGAAGATAGTCCTTCTCCTTACAAATGACCTAAGTGAAGGGCCTATTAAATTATCATCATGGATAACTAAGAAGTAACTAAATGGTATCATTTCCTATCTTTACAGATCTAAATCCGCTCTTCCAGAAGGCAGCTAGTAGACAGCATCACTGGGTCTGGAGTGAAGAAGACCCAAGTTCAAATCCAACCTCAGGCACTTAATGGCTGTGTGACCCTTAGGAAATCATTTAACCTCTCTCAGCCTCAGTTTCTTCATCTGTAAAATTGGGATAACAATACTACCTACCTCCCAGGGTTATGGTAAAGATCAAATGCGATATTTGTAAATCATTTTTCAACCTTAAAGCACTGCAAAAATCCTACCTATTAATATTCCAGATAGCGAAATGCCAAGGAACTTAGAATAAACTGCAGAATGTTGTCAGAAAACAATGTGGATAATAAAACTTATATTCACAAAAACACGATTGGCTCCGTGAACTTTGTTGCAATCTAGTCAAGGATCTAAGAGTTGCTATAAACTGCTCCCAGAAGATGCCTATCCAATATTCCAATGACAGAGATAAAATGTTGGACAATTTTTTTAAAAAAAGAAGAGTATCAGAACACATTTTTCTTTTGCATAAAACCATGGCATACTTGTGACTAGGATATTGTATACAGTTATCCTTGCCACATGTCAACAAAAATGTCAGTCAGTCAATAGTCAAATAAAAATTTATTAAATGCCTGCTATGTGCCAGGCAGCACTGTGCTAAGCACTGGGGTACAGAAAAAGACAAAACACAGTCTCTGCTCTCAAGGAACTCACAAATATGGGCAAGATTCAAAGAAAGGCTGCTTCATCTCCCAAACAGGCATTAGAAGATTCTTCTGAAGGATTAGCGGGGGTGGCTTGAAGGACTGTGGGAAGGAATGTGCACCAGTAATTACTGATGACTTCTTATCAGTTATAATTGCTTCCAAACAGCTGTACTCCAATGGCCTACATTTGCCTGCTGCTTTAACCAGTCCTGTGGTTCAGGATTCCTCTCTGGGGCTTCAGATTTATTGATTTAGGACTATACTCCTTATTATCACAGGGTACGTCTCTTCATCACCATCCCTTCCCCCCATGTCTTTCTGCTAAGTCCCACTTATTGTCCTGTGTTGATTCATGCATACCCCAAGTACAAATAGACTTTCCATAGGAAGAACTGAGTAGTTCTACTGGCTCTCTGCTACCCCCTGCTGTTGATGGTAAAATTTTGTGGGGATCAACTCACAGGCTCTAAGCCCACTCTCCAGGTCTCCTTTCACCCAGTCAATTCTACGCCTCTTCAAATTGCAGCAGAATGAATCTTAGTCCTACTGAAAAGATTTCACTATAAATAAATGGATCTCAATATCCCAACTTATTCTCAAGCAGTGCATCTTTCTTTTATTCTAAATATACATCAAATGTCAATCAACAAGTATGTACTATGTGCCATTATCATAGAGATCAAAGTGAAACAATTCCTGCCCTCAAGGAGCTTATATTCTTTTGAAGGAGACAATGCACAAATAATAATATCCAAAACAGATAAAAGATAAGTAGGGTGGAACTCAAGCAGCTACATGGCATAGTGGATAGAGCGCCATACCTAGAATCAGAAAGACCTGAGTTCAAATCCAACTTCAGATACTTATTAGCTGTATGACCTTGGGCAAGTCACTTAACCCTGCTTGCCTCAGTTTCATAATACGTAAAATGAACTAGAGAAGAAAATGGCAAACTGCTCCAGTATGTTTGCCAAGAAAAACACAAATGGTGTCCTGAAGGGATGGACATGACTGAAAATGACTAAACAATAACAAACAAACAAACAGCTATGGGAATCAAGAGAGCTTTCTTGTAGAAGACAGTGCTTGAACAGAGCTTCAAAGGAAATCAATGATTCTCTATTGAATAGTCAGAACAAGAGATATGGAATGTTATATGTGAGGAACATTCATTGACTGACCAATTGATCTTATGTATCTTGTACATGAGACTAAATCAATTGCTGGCACATTATCTCATGTCAATTGTTTTGAGGTTGACACTATCACTTCATTATGACCCTTGTTATATAGTCCTATTCTGGGAAAGAATTGCCTGATCAATACATTATCTATATTCCTGCCCAATTTGGAAAATGGTTTCATAGTCAGAAAAATTACATTAAAGTTTTTTTTTAGAATGTTAGTTTGTCGCCCAGAAGCTAGTCACTAATAGTTGAGTTTTTACCCTACATTTCCTTTAATCGACCTCTCCAGTCTTTAGAGGATATGATACATGCATGTTGCAAGAGAAAAAAATCATTAAATACTTGGAGCCAAATGAGATAGAAGAATTTGGAAAAACTTAGAAATGCACCCTTCTCTAGTACACCCATTGGTTTTTGTGTTCAATATACAGTAATAACAACTCAGGCAAGAAAGCATGTGTTTTATTGTTTATTGATCTTTTTGAAGCAATAAGCCAAATGCACTGTAAGCCTAATAATTCTTTAAAAAGGAAAGAAAGAACCAGCAGATAATGTGAATTACACCATTCTGTTTTTGCAAGAATTATGACTGTTTAGGGAAGTCGAAAGATTTCAACTCAATCCTAAATGTATTTATCAATTCATAACTGAAGTTAGGAAAATCGTCCATGAGAGTTTAAAACAAACTCAACAAGCACTTGTTGTAAAGAAAATAAATGTTTGTTAAATTCAGTTTCAAATAGTGTTTATGTTTTATTCAAAAGTATTTATACGGTATTTATAGTCACTTATTTGTATCACTGCCATATACCTATAGCCAGAAACTAACAAGGTAGAAAACCACAAGAAGCACTGGGATACTTTCCAAATGTTTCATCTGGGCTAAGAAAGGGTGGTTTTTATCATTATTATTTTTATTATTTTTGGGGACTGGAAGAAGCTATGTGTACCTGAGAGGGATAATCCTCAAAAAGGGGAGGTTTTACGGATGAGTATAAGCTCCAAGAGCTAGAGTTCCTAAATGAGACTGTCTTCACAATAATGTATACAGCAGGCACTGTAGCCTCTTACCACTGTCAATTCAATTTAATTCAATAATCATTTAATAAGAGCACACTATATTCAAGGCACTGTTCTAGGTCCTAGAGATCACCCCAGGAATCAAAAAGTTTATATGTCAATGGAGGCATAGCATGTACAGAGATAAATAAATCCAAACAAGATGATTTGAGAGGGGTGGTAACACAAAAAATGAGGGAAATCAAGATAAACTTCATGGAGGAGGTGACATTGGAACTGAGCCCTGAAAGAAGAAGAGTTGGGAAGAAGGAATTTAGGAGGTAGTCAATTTCAGGCCTACAGGATATATATTATAGTAATGGGTAATGTTTATATATCACTTACTATGTGCCAGGCCCTGTGCTAAGCACTTTATATTATCCCATTTGATCTTCACAACAAACCTGTGAGATAGGTGCTATTATTATCCCCATTTTACAGATGAGGAAACTGAGGCAAACAGAGGTTGAGTGACTTCCTAGTTAGTGTCTAAGGAAGGCTGCATTTGAATTCACATCTTTCTGACTCTAGGCCAGGTGCTTTATCCACTGTGTCACCAAACTGCCCCACTGTGCTGAGTTCTGGAAATACAAATCCAAGCAAGTAAAACTTCCCCTGCCCTCAAAAAGCTTATGTTCTAAAAGAGGAAGGCACTACATATAGCTAGAGTTAGAAAAGGTGGGGAGATGAGAGAGATGGTTACATGAAAATGAATGAATTGTCAGTCTTGCCTCTTATTTTCCCTCACATCGTAATCTACCAGGACAGTTATGTTCTGTAAACTCTGATTTCTATAGATTCCTTGCAATATGGAGCTCTCTGAGAAGCTCAGATTCCTTTCCTCTCACTCCTCTTACCCACTTGGGTTATTTCCCCTGGAACAAGGCCCTTAGCAGCCATTAACATTTCCAAAAATCAATCTTTTCTCTCAAATTCTCTCCTTTCCAATATTGCCTTCCAGTCACCTAGTCACAAATGTAGTGTTATTGTCTACTCTTTACATTTGCTTTCCATATCCAATCTGTTTCCGAGTCCTATCAATTCTACCTCTGCAACATGTCTTGTGTAATGTCTATCTTCTCCTCTAGCTCCTCCACCATTCTGGTTTAGGCTTTATCACACCACACCTGAACTATTGCAATAGCTTTTTATTTGATATCTCTGCCTTGTCTTTCCCCATGTCAGTCCATCCTTCACTCAGCTCCCAAACTGATCTTACTAAAGCATAGATCTTACCATATCACCCCTCTATTCAATAAAGTCTAGCGGCTCCCTATTGCTTCCAAAATCAAATACAAAATCCTACATTTGGCTTTTAAAGTCCTTATCAGTCTGGCTCCTTCCTAACTTTCTAGTCTCCTTACAACTTACCCCTCCTCCCACCCCATATTCTGCATCTAGTGATGCTGACGTTCTCACTGTTCTCTCTCAAGATACTCCAACTCCTACACTTGCGTATCCCCTGTGCCTGGAATTCTCTACCTTCTGGTTTTTCTGTCAAGTCCCAGATAAAATTCTACCTTCTGTAGAAAGACTGTTTTTGTCACCTTTAATGCTAGCACCTTTCCTCTGAGATTGCCTTGTATATAACTTGTACATACATAGTTATTTGTATGTTGTCTTCTCATTAGGATGTGAATTCCTTGAGGGTAGGGACTATATTTTACCATTATTTATGTACCTGGTGCTTAGCACAGTGCCTGGAATATAGCAAGTGCTTAGTAAATGTTAGTTGACTGACTTGGGTTGCAGCACCCATAGGAGGTCACTGATCAATAATGAGAAAATGAAGCAGAAGTAAGCCTTCTTCCCTTGAGACTAATCATGACTGGTCATGTACTGATATTACAGTCAGTACTGATATTACAGTAGCAGCAGTAAATTCTCTTATTGGTGTAAGGGAATAGATAAGAAAACAGACCTTTTCAGCATGACATGGTGGGCTTGTATGGAGTGGGGTTGCAGATTACGTTCTCTTTCCTTTAACAGAGTACATCTCTCAAATTCCATTTCTGAATAATGGAGCTTTACAGATTTTTCATTCTGGTGACTGATGGTATGACTTGTAGGATCACAGGTAGCACTGGAGGGAATCTAAGAGGTCCTTTAGTCCAGCAGTAGTCAAAATTTTGGTCTTAGGGACCCTTTATGCTATTAAAAATTATTGGAGACCCCAAAGAGTCTTTGTAAGGGTTATATCTATTTGACATTTAGAAAATTGGAAGTTAATATTGATAAAATTTTAAAATATTTATTTAATAAAAAACTGATTACCTGATCACATAAATGACACATTTTTCAATGAAAAGTAACTATATTTTCTAAAACAAAAATAATTAGTGATAAGAGTGATATTATCTTACATATTTTTGCAAATGTCTTATGTCTGGCTTAATAAAAGACAGATTCTCATATCTATATCTGCATTCAAACTGTTGTGATGTATTGCAGATATTTAGTTGGAAAAAGGGGTATATTTTAATACATAAATAATATTTTAGTATAATTTTGAAAATAGTTTTAACCTCACAGACTCTGTAAAAGGTTTTTGGAGACCCCCAGGGTCTGCATAATTTGAGGGCTAAGTCTTGATTTTATTGATCAGGAAACTGAGGCCTCAAAAGATTTCAATGACTTGCCAAGATCATACACGTAATAAGTGAGAAAAGCAATATTTGAATCATGGCCCCCCAACTCCTTAGGCATCATTCTTTTCAGTGGGTTTGGGGCTACAATTCTATCAACACCAGCTCTATATGGTTGCTGAGCTCTTACCAGTGGCACTGACCCAAGTGGGTAAGAGGAGTGAGAGGAAAGGAATCTGAGCTTCTCAGAGAGCTCCATATTGCAAGGAATCTATAGAAATCAGAGTTTACAGAACATAACTGTCCTGGTAGATTACGATGTGAGGGAAAATAAGAGGCAAGACTGACAATTCATTCATTTTCATATAACCATTTATATTCTGCCATTGAAAACATGGTCCTGAGAAAAGGTTTATAGGTTTCAGACTGCCAAAGAGGTCCATGGTACAAAAAAGGTTAAAAACCAACCATTCCCTAAGGTCCTTCCCAGATCAACCATGGCTATTTTTTTACTAGCTTTACTTAAGCATTTTTCACTAGCTCACCCAACATAACTCCTCCATAAGGACCTAGAAAATGCACCAGACCAAAGTCCGATAGGTAAAGCAAAGAAAAAGTCACAATGAATCATTTTTCCATCCCAGAGCCACTTAGGGAGACAATATGGTGAGAACTGGCCAGGAGTGTATGCAATGGTAATGAGCATTCTAGCGTCTAGGGACAAAAAAAAGAGAACTAAGACAGATCATCAGGACAAGAAGCAATAGGACAAAAAGAGATATTGGGAGATCTCTGCACTAGCATTGGGTATAGTAACAAGTGTCATTTGCCAGCTCTGTCTTCCAGTACCCAGTTCCAAGTCACAAATCTAGGGGGTAGAGAAACAGTCATGAGTGTGCATGGGGCCTAACTGTATACTAAGCAAGTAACAAGGTCCAGGAACAAACCACAGCTATGTAGCTCTGAGCTTAGGAGCAGAGGAATGGTGACCTAGTTCTAGTCTTTAGCCTAGTATGTAAATCTGTAATAGAATAACCAAGGCAGAAGTCCCAGACCAAAGGAGAGCCAACAGTTCCATCACTCTGAACCTGCCAAATCTTCAAGAAGGCCAACAGTGACTGAGTCTAGCAACAGTCTTCTGAGACTCCACCATACACAAGCCAATACACCCCAAACTAGGTCAGGAACTTGCAGAATTCAAACAAAGAGAAGAGTAAATAGATCTCTCTCCTGATCTCACCACTGAAGCACTGAGCACAAAAACTTTTAACCCACCATGCTAAATTATAAAAGCAGAAGACTGTAAAAAGACAGAAGCTCAGGCCACACACCCTTCCCTCAGAAGTGTAAGAATCTTAGTGTAAGTAGCTTAAAGTCCAAAGCCAAGAAGCAGGCTGGAAGAAAGACCAAACAAAAAAAGAACTCAACCATAAAGAACTACTATGGTTACAGAGAAGTTCAAGATACAAATACAGAAGACGATAACTTGAAAAGTATCTATAAACACAGTCTCAAAGAAAAATTCAAATGGACCCAACCAGAATCGAATGGGTTTTTTAAGCACACACACAAAAAAAAATTTAAACCAAATGAATGTGGTAGAGAAAAAAATGGGAAGACAAATATGGAACTATGGAAGAAAGATATGAAAAGAGATTCAATAGCTTGGTAAAAAGAGGTACAAAACCTCACTGAAGAAAATAACTGCTTGAAAATGAGAAATGAACAAATAGAAGCAATGACTCCATGAAACATCAAAAAATAATTAAAAAAAGTTTAAAAGACTAAAAAAATTGAAGACAATTCAAAATGCCTCAAAGGAAAAGAACTGGCCTGCAAATCAGATTAAGGAGAGATATTTTCAGAATCACTGGATTATTTCAAAGCCAAGACAAAAAATAAAACATAAATATTCTATTGTAGGAAATCTTAAAACAAAACTACCCAGATATCTTAGGACCAGGGGCAAAGTAGAAATTTAAAAGAATCTAATTGTTACCTCCAAAAATAACTACCCCAAAATGAAAATTCATAGAAATATTGTCACTAAAATCCAAAGCTATCAGGTCAAGGAAAAAATACTATAAGCAGCCAAAAGAAATAATTCAAATACCAAGGAGTCACAGTCAGGCTCACATAAGATGTAGCACCACTACTACAAGGGAATGGAGAGCTTGGAAGATGACATTCCAGTAGATAAAAGACCTAGGATTACAATCAAGAATAACCTACCCAACAAAACTAAATATAATCCTAAAGGGAGGAACATATTCTTTTAATGAAATAGAATGCTTTCAAGTATTCAAGACAGAAAGACAAGACCACAATAGAAAAGTTCACATTCAAACATAGGACTCAAGAGAAGCATAAAAAGGTAAAAATGAGTGAGAAATCACTAGGGATGAAACAAGGTTAAACTGTTTACATTATTATATGGGGAGATGAAATATGTAATCCCTCAAAGAGAATCTAATTAGGCAGAAGGTCTGAGTGTGCTTCTATTATGTTTAGATTATTTAAAAAAATAAAAAATAAATGTCAAGAAGAGGAATGTCCTAGGAGAGGGTAAGGAAGAGGAAGAATGGGGGACATACATAAATGGAGTGCACAGGGAAGAGTTTATAGAATGGAGTGGACAGTGAGGGGAGGGAAGCAGAACATACTTGAACCCCATTTTCATCTGAACTGGTTAAAAGAGGGAAGAATACACACATACTTACAATTGAATTCAGAAATTCCTCTTACCCAAGAGGGAAGTAAGAAGAAAAAAAAGTTAAGGGCAAAAGGGGTGGTGAGGATAAGCAGAGAGAGGCAGATTAAGAAAGGCAGTGGTCAGAAGTAAAACAGATTCTGAAAGAGGCGACGGGGGAAAAAAGAAAGAAAAGTATAAAGGATAGAATGGAGGGACATATAATATAAATGGGATTAATATACCCACAAATAGAAGAGGATAAGAGAATGGATTACAAATCAGAATCCCACAATATATTGTTTATCAGAAACACACTTGAAACAGAAAGATACACATAGAGTTAAAATAAGGGGCTGGAGCAAAATCTATTATGCTTCAGCTGAAGTAAAAAAAAAATAGTCAGGAAGAGCAATCATGATCTCAGACAAGGCAAAAGCAAAAATAGACCTAATTAAAAGAAATAAACAGAGAAAATATATTTTCTTAAAGGTATGATATACAAAGAATTTATGTCAATACTAAACATATCTGCATCATGTGTCATATAATCCAAATTCCTAAAGGAACAGTTAAACGAATTAAGGAGAAAATAAATTGTAAAACTATAATGGGGGGACCACAATTTATCTCTCTCCGACATAAATCTATCCACAAAAAACAAGTTAAAGAGACGAGTAGAATTTTAGAAAAGTTAGAGATGAGAAACCTCTGTAGAGTATTTAATGGGAATAGAAAGTGCTTATTCTCAGCTGTATATGGCACGTTTATAAAATAAATGAACATGGGTTAGAACATAAAACCTCACAAATGCAGAAAGTAAAAATATTAAATGCATCTTTCCCAATCATAATGCTATAAAAATTACATTCAATAAAATGCCTTTGAAGCATAGATTAAAATTAATTAGAAACTAAATAATTTAATCTAAGAATGAGTAGAACAATGAACAAAACATATAAACAATCAATTTTATTAAAGATGAGAACAGTGAGACAACATACCAAAATTTGTGGGAATTTTATACCCCCTAAATGCTGATAGCAATAGAAGAGAGCAATAGAAGAGAGAAAGAGCAGATCAATGAATTAGGTATGCAACTTTAAAAAAAAAAAACAAACACTAAAAAACCATACATTTTAAAAACCCAATTAAACACCCAAATAGAAATCTGAAAATTAAAGGAGAGATTAACAAAATTGGAAATCACAGAACCACTAATAAAAGTAGGAGCTACTTTAAAAAAAAAGATAAGTCATTAACTAATTCTATTTTTTAAAGAAACAAGAAAACCAAATTATCTGTTTCAAAAATAGAAAGTTTACATTACATTGAATGAAGAAGAAATACAAGAAGCAGCTAGGTGGCACAGTAGATAGAGCATTGGCCCTGAAGTCAGGAGGACCTGAGTTCAAATCTGGCCTCAGACCAAACACATGACACTTACTAGCTGTGTGACCCTGGGCAAGTCACTTAACCCTAATTGCTTAAAAAAATAAAATAAATAAAAATAAAGAAGAAATACAAGCTATTATTGGGAACTATTTTGACCAACTATATGCCAATAAGTTGATCATCTAAATGAAACAGATGGATATTAACAATAACATAAATTGCCCAAATTAATGAACAGGAAATACAATATTTAAATGACTCTGTGTTAGACAAAAAAAAAATTGAACAAGCCATAAATGAATAACTAAAGGAATAGACAGATTTACAAGTGAATCCTACCAAACATTTAGAACAATTAATTTCAATTCTAAATAAACTATTTGAAAAAATAAGGGGAAAAAAAGTCCTACCAAATTTCTTTTTTGACATAAATGTAGTCTTGATACCTAAGTAGGGCATAGTCAAAGGAGAAAAAGAAAAGTACAGTTCAATTTCCCTAATGAATACTGATGCAAAAAAAATTTATATAAAATGCTATCAAGGAAATTACAGCAATATATCTCAAAGATCATATACTATAACAAAGCTGAATTTACACTAGAAATGAAGGACTGGTTCAATACTAGGAAACCTATAAGCATAATTGAACATATTTAATACAAAAAAACTCAACAAAAATCATATCATTTCAATAGATACTCAAACACAAGAATAAATGGAGTTTTACTTATGTGATAATGTGGACAAGATAGAAGCCTTTCTAATAACATCAGGAGTGAAGTAAGAAGTAGATTATCACCATTACTATTCAATATTGTACTTTAAATATTAGCTATAGCAATAAAAAAGGAAAGGAAATTAAAAGAATGAATATAGACAAAGAGGAAACAAAACTATCACTTTTGCAGATAACATGATGGTTTACTTAAGAGAATCCTATAAAGTCAACTAAAAAACCTACTTAAAAAAACTTGTAAAGGTACAGAATGTATAATAAACCCACAGAAATCATCAGAATTTCTTTTTACTACCAACAAAACCAAAAGCAAGAGATAAAAAGAAAAATTCCATTTAAAATAAGTGCCAACAGTATAAAATACTTTGGGAGTCTACCTGCCAAGACACACAGAGTGCAAAACAGTCTTTACACGAATAAAAGTAGGGCTAAATAATTGGAGAAATTTTAATTGCTCTTGGGTAAGACAACCTTTTTTTTTAAATGGAAATATTACCCTAAGTGCCAAATCAATAAAACTACCAAAGGACTAGAGCTAGGAAAAAAAAATGTCTGGGAATTTGTTTTGTGTGACTATACATATTTGGAATGGGCTTTGTTTTTCTTGCCTTTTTGGTGGATGGGGGAAGGAAAAAGGGAAAACAAGAGAAAGAATTTGGAACTAAAAATAAGATAAAATTGGGGGAAAATAAAATAAAAGGATTAGGAAGATTGAATTGAAACCTTCTTTCAGCCTCACCAGTGTCTCACCATCACCTAGCAATGGTGCTTCTTGGTTACCAGTTATGAAGAAACAACTAACCTCAGACCTAGTTATCAAGAAAAGTTGGTTAAAACAAGAATCTCAAAAGTAGCCCATTTCCTGAGAAGTTAGAAGGAGTTAGGGTGTTGGTGTAAGCAGTGACCTCATGGTGTTCCAGAGTCTCTATTTTTTCTGATGGGATGATGTCTAACACCCAATTAAGATTTATGGCTCTTAAAAAAACAAAAACAAAAACAAAAAAAGATTTATGGCTCTTTATAGGTGAGGAAGAACTAACCAGTCATTATTTTTTTTTCCCCATTCTCAGGAGAAATCTGGGTTTCCATGCATTTGATTTACCAGGAACATCCAAAGTTCAGGGTGAAGGGAGAGGTCTAGAAAGGGAGTCCGATCAAATAGTGGAGGAAATAAGCTTCCCAAAAAGAGGACTCCAGGCTCCGTTCAGCTTGTGCTCCTCTGTCCGTGACTGGTTCCTTTGTTCCCACAAGACTTCCCTCCATGGTGTTACATGGCAGACTAACTCATCCAGAATGGCCCCAGTTGAACCGAGTTTACCTAGACAAGTCTTGGTCCCTGTGGGGCTGTTGCTTGCTAAGATCTGGGACAGATGAAAAAGACATATGTGGAGCCAGAAGATGCTAAATCTGATCTGATTATGGTGAATAAAGAACAGGTCAAATGAGAGATTCCTCTCCACCTCAGTCTACAGATGGAGAAGAAAATAAAAGAATCAGGTTCATGGGTATATCACTTCTCTGTCTGGGGTGGGGGGGCGGGGAGGGGGAGTTGGCAACATGAAAATTACAATAGCTAATACCTAACATTTAAATAGTACTTAATTATGTGCCACACACTGTGCTCAATGCTTTATAAATATTGTCTGCTTTGACTTCATAGGAACCCTGCAAGGTAGGCACTGTTATTATCCCCGTTTTACAGTTAAGGAAATTAAGGGAGACAGCAGTAAAGTGGCTTGTCCAGGTCACACAGCTAGGAAGTATTTGAGGTGGTATTTGAACTTGTCTTCCTGACTCCACATCCAGCACTCTATGCTGGAGTGTTATAGAGCACACAGGGAAGGATTTATATACAATGGAGTGAGCAGTCAGGGAAGGGGAGCAGAAAACCCTTGAACCTCATTCTCATCTGAACTGGTTAAAAGAGGGAAGAATATACACATACACACAGTTGGATACAGACATTCCTTTTACTCAATAGGAAAGTAGGAGAAAAGGGGGTTAGGGAAAAAAAAGAGAATGTGTCCCCTAGCTGCCAGGGGATCCTGCTTGGAGTTTGAGAAGACATGGGAAGTAGACAGGGAAAGTCCTATTTTCTCTATACATATTCTTTTCTTTGGTGATCTCATTCACTTTCACCTTCATTGAAATGAACTATCATTGCTTATACTGGTAACTAGGCTCCATTTCAATCATTAACTAATATATTTGGCTAGAGACGAGTTAAGAGGATCTGGGTGCAAATTCTGCTTCAGCTATTTACTGTGTGATCCCAGGCAAGTGATTTAAGCTCCACAGGCCTCTGGTCTGAATCTATGATCTTTTGATCTCAAACCTCACTCTTAAGCTGTAGACTTCCATTTCTAACTAGTTGGTGGATGCCTCCCCCAGATGTCTTGAATCATCAGCTCCTTCCTTATACTCAACAAAGCCCAAACCCAATACCTTTTCTTTACTTCCCATTACCCAAACAGGCTCTTCTTCTTGGCTTCTTCCTTGCTGTTTCAATGGCTCTAACAATCTCCTATGCCTCTCCCACCCCTCTGCCAGGCTATCAAACTCTGTGTGACCTTTGACTCCTCTGTCACCTTCACTTTCAATCATAGAGACTTGACATTATCCCTTGAATGACTCTCTTTTCCTCTCCATCTCCATGGCTCCCTCCCCAATGCAAATCTCACTGCCTCTTATCATCTGTACCATCCTACTTAGTGCCCCTCTCCCTCTAGTCTCTTTCTATCTGACCTATTTTGCAAAGAAATAAGAAAAAGTAAGCAAAGAAAGAAAAATTTGACCAGAAAGCTGATCACCATATGATGAATTTCTTTAGTTCTGGCAATTTATATAACTGTGGAAGGCTTGTGATCCATATTGGTGGACAGTATCCACAACGGCATAATTATATATTTTAAGGTAGTAAGGAAAGAGGCATTCATGTGAAAATATTCATACATGACTTATTCAATGTTTCACTAACAATTATTAATGCTCAGATACTTTCCATATTTCTCCTCTATGGGTAGACAGTGTTTGCCTTGTTCGCATATATACAACATTAAATTCCTCTGTTATGCCAACTGTCTAGAAGAGTTGTATTTATGTAATTTAAAGGAAGAAGGTACATGGAATGAGTTATTTTAAATCTTATCATTAACACTAAATGCAAAGCCAGGACAACTTTCCTTCCTTTCCTAGAAATTGACCTTTTATTTTAAAAAAATGTTTTTAAACCAAATGGGTGGCTTTATTACAGGTAGACAGGCCTGAAGACACAAACTATAGTCTAGAAAAGCCACTATAAAAGCTTCTCTTTGTAATTCTTGTATGTGACTCACATAGGAGATAAGGTTAGTTTCAGGGTACACACAGGGATTTTAACCTTGACTATCTTGTTCTCCTCTGCATAACAAGAAGTTCTGAGTACCATAGACACTGCTCCAAAAGCAAAAGATTTATCACTATGTGGCTTAATGGCCTGTATAACCTAATTTAAAATGGAAAAAGTGAACTTCAGGTACCCTAATTCATTGTCAAAGAAATTCTCCATCCTTGGTTTATTGCGAAGACAGACAGGAGTATCTAAGAAACCAGTAATTTTCTGAAGCATCTATGTGCTACAAACACATGTTCAAATGGTTAGTGACAGCATCTATACTAGAGCATCACAATGGAAATATAATTTGGTACAAAGGAATCTGAGCTGAACCCCGTCCTGGAGGATCATAGATCACTTCATGCTCACATTATTTTGTCTACACGGATCTCAGAACAACATTCATCATTTACTCATTCATTCTAGGACAACCGTTCATCAAGTGCCTATCATAGGCAAAACCCCGGTTTAGGTGCTGGGGATGATACCAAGATAATGAAGGAATGGTCCTGATATTGTTAAAGGTTACATCCCAGCATTAGAGCAAGAATCAAGGACCTACAAGATGAGAACCAGTTTTGCATTCCATCACTGGGTGTACTCCAAGAGATCTAGAATCTTATCAATATTAGTACTCCCTCCAGTGAAGCTGTCCTCAACCCATCTATATCTACCTATTTGGGTGACTCATGTCTTCCCATAAATCTGCCAGAGGGGGTGCTTCCCAATGTGCTGGGAGCCTTCTTTATATTCTTAACAATGAATGGATACCAGTATAACAGATAGGCTAACCATCAGTTTTTCCTTGCTTGCACTCCATGAGTGACTCATTGCTCACACACACAGTATACATAATTCCAAAAAGAACCAGTTGAAAAGTGAAAAATGGGAGCAGCTAGGTGGGGCAGTGGATAGAGCTCTGGACCTGGAGTCAGGAGGACCAGAGTTCAAATCCAGCCTCAGACACTTGACACTTACTAGCTGTGTGACCCTGGGCAAGTCACTTCACCCCGATTGCCTCACTAAAGTACAAAAAAAAAAAAGGGAAAAATGTAGTCAATTATAGAGACCAAGCATTCAAATCTTTAAATACTCTGGATTTAGAGATGTCTAGAACTTTATTGAGCAACAACCCAAGGTAACCTAACATAGCAATCCTGAAAACATTATTTAAAATGGAAAACTAACCTGAATATCTCCTTTCCTATCCTCATGTAAAAAGGCCAGTGTAATACTCTATGAAGTCAGATAGATTCAGAAACTTTCTTTTTCAAAGATAAGAAGAGGGCATTTTATGAATAAATCATAAGAAATTTTCTGTATAAATTACTGATTAATTTAACTAATTTAAATCCACCCAAAAGAAACTGGAAGGAAAGAACCTGCTCACTCAAGCAGAGGCTAGGACACCTGGCATACTCGTTGGAACTTACTATATTTACTCTGCTAATTTAAACACACACAAACAGAGAGAGAGAGAGAGAGAGAAGAGAGAGAGAGAGAGAGAGAGAGAGAGAGAGAGAGTCTCCCCCACACACTTTGTAGGGGAAAGTACATTTTAAAAAATTAACTACATTTTCCCTTCCTCCTGCCTTCACCTTACCCAGGGGTGGGGAACCTGCAGCCTTGAGGCCACATGTGGCCTTGTAGGTCCTTGGGTGTGGCCTTTTCACTGAGTCCAAGGTTTATAGAACAAATCCTTTTATTAAGGGGATTTGTTCTGTGAAGTTTGGATTTAGTCAAAGGGCTGCACTTGAGGATGTATACAGCCACATGCAGCCTCGGTGCCACAGGTTCCCCACCCCTGCCCCCTTTGCAGCAGGCTTTAGCCAATGGCATCCAGGGGCTCACTGTTCTGAGTAGCCACCATAATTCCCCAGTGATTACAGACCCAACAAACAGTGCACATGGACCTTCTTACTCCATGACAACTGGGAACTATTTAGCCATTAAGGAAATGACACCTCTCAAGTGAACATGGAGTAGGTAATTCTAGAGTATTAAAGAATATTCACCTAAATAACCCCACTCCACAGTGTCCGGAGAGTCACCACGTGACAACATTGAAGAACCTTGAGGTATGCTCCAAAACTCAGGGAGTTCCTTCCTGCTAAAGTAAATAGAAGCATCCATGCTATGAAGCCTCTTAAAACATTATCCTAGGTGTACACCCTCAAACACACTATTGCTGGAAAATAGTTAGGAATTCTTTGAGAAAAGTCATTCAACAGTTCATAACCTTTCAATCCAATGATCTCACTACTATCTAATACCACCACACCCAAAGGCATCAAGATAAGAAAAAAATACTCTATGCTTGCCAAAATATGCATAACATTTTGTGACCATGCAGATACAAACACACACACACACACACACACACACACTCAACCATAGAAACAAAGTGTGTGTCCATTGCTAGGAGAATGCTGAACCACGGTATATAAATGTAATAGAATGTTATTGTTATATAAGAAATTTTAAAAATATGAAGAACGCAGCAAAGCATGATATCTGTACTGAATGAACTGATGCAGAGCAAAAAAATACATACAAAATGATTAAAATAATATAAATGAGAGGAATTCTGAAAGGTGATTGAACTCTGATGAAACATAATGATTTGGCCTTGGAGCACAGATTATTAAATACTTTTCTCCCTTTGGCTAAGGGCTGGGTGCTTACAGATGTTTAATGTTGCATACACTGTCACACAGGATAACTAGTTTACTTTTTCTTTGTATGTAATATTAGAGGGTTCAATTAGTTGATGGAGGGCAATATTGAGAAAGACTTTGATTTAAAATCAAGACAGGCAACTAGGTGTCACAGTGCCAGTCCTAGAGTGAGGAAGACTCCTCTTTCTTAGTTCAAATATAGCCTCAGACACTTACTAACTGTAATTCTGGGCAAGTCCCTTAACTGTGTTTTCCTCAGTTTCCTCACCTATAAAATGAACTGGAGGAGGAAAGGACAAACCACTACAGTATTTTTGCCACCAAGAAAACCTTAAACAGGGTCACAAAGAGTCAGACACAACCGAAATGACCGAACAACACCAACAAAATTAAGATGCCTTAATAAAACATTTCTTATAAATCATTCCACAAGAGACAGATTAAAAGCAAATCTATGCAGTGAATCTAGCTTCTACCTATGTGTTATTGTTCAAATTACATACCTATTGCTATGATGATTGTAAGCTAGAGAAACAGAGAGATGACATAGTTAAGCAGTTAATAAGCATATAGTGTTTATTATTTGCCAAGCACTCAGCTAACCAATGGAGATGCAAAGGTTTAAAAATAATAAACAAGGCCCTGACATTAAATGTTTGCCTTACAACTATTTGTTGTTGTTCAGCTGTTTCAGTCATGTTCAACTTTTTGTGACCTCATGTAGGGTTTTCTTGGCAAAGATACTAGAGTGGTTTGCCATTTCCTTCTCCAGTTCCCAGTCGATTTTTTTTTTAATTAAAGGAGCCATCCCTTGACTCACTTCTTAAAGAGGCCTATTCACTGAATGGGCCTTGCCCCACTCAAAGTGAGAACTTGAAAAGACCTTAGCTTAAAAGGGCCAGGGTCTCCCATTACATCCGGGACCCTCTCCAGTCGTCCTGATGAGTATCTGGCCACTAGACCCAGATGGCTCTAGAGGAGAAAGTGAGGCTGGTGACTTTGCACAGCCCTCCCTCACTCAAATCAAAGTCAATTCCAAGTCATGTCATCATCTCCATGATGGCTTGGTCCTCTTTGAGAATGAGCAACAAACCACACAGTATAGATGACACAAATGAGGCAAACAGGATTAAGTGATCCCCCCAGGGTCACACAGGTAATATATGTCTGAGGCCAGATTTGAACTCATGCATATGAGTCTTCCCGATTCCAAGCCCAGTGCTCTTCCCACCTAGCTGTTTCTTATGACCGTAACTGTCTTCAAAACCCTAAAAAATGTCCCAATGAAAAATAGAGAGTTCACTCAGATAATCTGATCTTAACCAAAATGTCTGGTGTCTCCATATGGTTACATTCAAAAAACCATTTCAGAAGAGCTAGAAAATGGTTAACAAAACATTGTGTGGTCAAGATATCTGGATATTATGATTTAACTTTTCAAAATTCTTTTGGTGTCATGCAGATACAGTCTTCATGCAGAGTAGTCCCTTCTCACATCTCTCTATGCACTTGGAGGCATTATGGAATACGTTATCTCCTTCCTAGTTATACTCTGGTCTATGCTTAAACAGGAGGAATGAAATATTCCAGCAATATGTTTCTTATTTCCTTGGGGCTTTAAAAATCCTCCAAAGCCAGTAATAAAAATTTCCACTTTCTTCATAATTTTCATGTGTTGTTCATAACATTTATTTAATGAACAATCCATTCAATCCTATCCAATTCAACCCAAAATCATCAAATGTCCATTCCAAGTAGGTATTGTTCTAGGAGCTGGGGATATCAACAATCTGACCACTAAGAACTTGGATTTGGAGTCAGGAAGACTTGACTTCAAATCCTGCCTCAGACACACTTACGAGCTGTGTGACCAGGGCAAGTTATTAAACCTCCCTGTGCCCCAGTTCCTACCTCAATAAAATGAACAAGATGGACTTAATAGCATCTAATATCTCTTCCAGTCTTAATCTAGGAGCCTACCATTCTATGAATCAAAATATTTATCAATTACTATATGCTCAGCACTATACTAGTGACTTCGGGGGGATAGAGAAATGTAATAAATAAATAATATAACAAATGTCTCTTTAAGAATCAAAAAGTCTATTTTCAATGAAAAGACAAGCCTAACACACAACAAAAGGAAACAATACAAGATAGATTTCCTTCATTCATTCAACACTTGTAGAATTCCTACTATCACCAAAGCACTGAGCCCAACAACATCATATAAGTAGTAAGTAGCAGAGCCTAAATGCGAGCACATATCCCTTAAATCCAAATCCCACATACATACTGCCTCTTAGAGTGGGAAGAGATCATAAGAATTAAAGGTGGAAAAGAACCTAAAGGTCCATTTAGGCCAACCCCTCATTTTTTAGATGAAGAAATTGCGTCCTGGGATGGTTAAGTGATGTGCCAAGGGTCACAAAACTAGTAAAGCTAGGAGAGGTAAAAAGATGAATAAGACATGATCCCTCTCCTCAAGGATGTTATAACTCAATTAAATTTTAATCTGTCAAATATTTATTGATGTGTAAGATACAGTGTTGAGCTCTGAGGATGGCAAAATGGAATAAGGTACAGTTCTTGCCCTCATCAATTGACACGTACAATGCACAAGGAGAAATAAGATACTAACATAAATAATTATAATACAAATTCAAATACTGTAAGTACAGGGAGAGGGCCAAGCAAAACATCAGAAGAGATTCAAAAAAGGTAAAATCACTTCTAAGAGGATTAGAGAAAACTTCACTACTTATTAGAATTTAACTGAGTTCACTGAGGCTAGAATTAGAATGCCTGAAAGGCAGTAGCCAGATAAGGTTGGAAAGGTAGATGGGAGTCAGATAATGAACAGCACTGAATGCCATGCCTTCAATCTGTAGGCAATGGAGTTAGGACTCTAATATCCATAAAAGCCTCTGAAAGATTGTTTTTGTTTTTAAATGAGGAAGTGAAATGAACAAAACTGTTCATTAGGAATGTTAATCTGGCACCAGTATAAAAGAGGGATTAGAGAATAGAGGCTGGAAGGCTAGTTAAGAGGTTATTGCAAGAGTCCAGATAATGAGGGTCCAAAATAGTTCTTCAACAGGAGAAATAGAAAGGGGAGGAATGCATATGGAAGAGAATTGAAGAGGTAGAATTGATTGGACTCAGTAAATGATTGGACAGGGAGAGTAAGGAAATGAGAAGAACCCAAAACACTAAGGTTTAGAGCCTACCTGACTCCTATAAATCATAATTCCTCAAATTTATATAGCAGTTCATAGTTTGCCAAAGCCTTTCACATCCTTATCTCCTTCAGTCTTTATGATGGCTGTATGGAATAGGCATTAATTCAGAGATCTTAACCTTATCATTCAGATGAATAAAATGAGGCCCTGAGCGGTTAAGGGATTTGTCCCTTAATGAGTCCCACGACTAGAAAGAGACATAGCAGAGACTGTTCTATTCTACTCCATAATGACTTACCTAGCTAGATGTCTCCCTGCTTTCCTGCCTCAGCTCCCCCACCAATTAATGGGGATTAATAAATGCAAACATCAGAGACAGCATTCCCATCTTCTCAAAAATCAAACTAATTTAACCAGACATAGAAGTTACCCACAAAGTTCACAAAGGATAATCCCTTTCCTTATATTATATATCCATAGCATTCTCCTAACCCCATCAATCTAGCTAGTAATCTTTTAAAAAATAAAAATAAATGGATTTAGTCTAGTATGACTTTTTATTGATGTGCCCATGCTAGTTCTTAGCAGACACTGTTTTGCTTTCCAAGCATAAAGATCACTCCTTTAATAATTTATCCTAGAATTTTATCAGCAGTTGAAGGCACACTTATAGTCTTAACTAAAAAATCAACCCTTTTCTTCTTTTTGAAAGTTGGGACAGCATTTTTTCATCTCCAGTTTGGGGCACACCTATCATTCTCCATGATTTTTTCAAGTATACCAATCAGTGTCTCAGCAATCATTTTTCATGTTCTTTTAATCCCCTGGAATTCTTCTGGGCTTGTGACTTGAGAGTGTTTAAATATTCATGGACTTTAAAGAGGGAAGGAACTTTTGAAGTCATCCATTCCAGCCCCCTGGCTGAAGAAACAGAATCCCAGAAATGGTAAGTGACTTGCCCAAAGTTGAACAGGAAATAACAAGGCCAGCCATTGAACCAGATCACCTGACTTCAAACCCAACCCTCTTTCAACTGCACTCCACTGTCTCCCATATACATTTTCAGGTGAGTCTCCTGGGATGAGAGGAAGAAATGAAATCAGAAAAAGAAAAAGGAGAGGCCTTCTAACCTTCTACATCTGACTACTTGCCCTCGTTTCTCCTTAAGTTACATTAGGGTTTAATATCCTGCAAATAATTTTCTTCCTAAATTTCCAAAGCTGAAGATCATTTTCCTTGATTGAGAAAAGCAAAGCAAATTAGGAATTGAATGGTTGTATTTTTCTCTATTACCAGTTACCGTCATCCCAACAATCACAAGTCCTAGGCCTTCTTTGATTTTCCTCTCGCTCTGAAGATAACCCCCCAAAACGCTTTCTGCTATGCTTTATATACATATGCAAGCATCAACTCGTTCTAGGCTTTAGCATTCCTAATGTTCTCACAGGACAATATATATTCTTAAATTCATCCTGACACCTTGTGCTTGCTTCCATCAATTTTAGCTTATAAGTTCCTTTGGGCAGCCACATTGACATCTTTAGACATTTCTCCTTTTTTTCCTCATTCATCTTAATCGCTTGTGTTTATGTTAACACAGTAACTACTTAGCTTGATTCCCTTATAAAATTGTAGGCCATGGTATCCTCCCTATACTTTGAAATCTTTTAAATCATCTTATCTGAAGTCTATAGGGTACAGTTTTCTGACGTTACCCTTCTTATAAAGTCAAATTTAATACAGTGCATTCAATTCTCACATTTCTCATCATTCCTACTACAGTAAAAAAGTTCTTCCTTACTGAGCATTACTGTGTCTAAGAGACCGATTCTCTGGGTCTTATATTTTTTGAATGAAAGTCTTCAGCAAGACTAGTCAAGAATTTTTTAGCTGCTTTGCTTCTAACAGATGTCCTGATTTTGCAAGTCCCCCATTACAATTGCACCCTGCCTGTATGCCAGCTTTGTGATCTCTATCAGAAATTGCTCCAAGCTTCTAGCTAGCCTAGTAATCCGTAGTACTCTTTCTTCACAAAATTGATTCTCAATCCTTTGATCCTTACCCAAATGCTCTTTATCATGCTTTAAAATCTCCTTACCATGTTGCCCTCTTTATAAAGTCCCATTCTTCTTTTAAAATGCATCTGAGGTACCATCTTTCATGTGGAGCTTTTCTTGATCCCTCAATTGCTAGTATCCTCTCTCCTAAACCACACTGTATACATTACTTATTTGCTTTTGTTTTATGCCACATAGATATATATCTTTTTTGTCCTTGTATTCCCAGTGTCTAGTACAGTGCTTAATACATAGTAGAAATTTTAAATTTTTTTGTTTTTAATTAAATTTTATCTTTTTTCAAATTAAAAGCTTTTTTCCTCCCACCCCTCCTGAGAAAAAAAGAAAAAGATTGTAATGAAAAAGCAATAGTCAAGCAAAATAAATATTCTCACAATGGCCATATCCAAAAATATGTGTCCCATTATGCATATTAATCTATCACTTGTTGGGTGGGTGGCATCCTTCATCATTGGTCTTGTGTTATCATGGTTAATCACTGAATTGTTCAGAGTTCTCAAATCTTTCAAAGCTGTTCCTTTTTTACATTGTTGATGGTAGAGTTTACATTGCTATCCTTTCAGCTCACTTCATTCTACATCAGTCCATACAAGTCTCATATTTCTCTGAAATATCTCTTTATTTCTTAAAGTATCGTAACATTCCATTGTATTCACATACCATAATTTGTTCAGTCATCACAATAGGATGTGCTAATAATACTTATAGGTTGTTGGCCAATTCCCTCTCTCCACTTGGATTCATGGGATGAGATTTAGAGTCATCAAGGATCATAGAGACCAGTCGATTCAATGAGTTAAGACCCTAAGAGGTTAAGTGATTCATTCAAGGTAACAGGTGAAATAATAATAATAATAATAATAATAACAAAGGCGAGGTTTATATAATGCTTCAAAAGCATCTTACAAAAATTATCTCATCTAATAATCTGTATGACTCTGAGATGAGATAGAAATAGATAGTGGTGCAGTAGACAGAGGACTGGGCCTGGAGTCAGGAAAACCTAAATTCAAATCTGGCCTCAGATAGTTATTAGCTGTGTAACCCTGGGCAATTATTTAATCTCTGATTGCTTCAGTTTCCTCAGCCATAAAATAGTAATAATAATAGCACCTACATTCCCAGGCTGTTGTGAGGATCAAATGAAATATTTATAGAAAATACTTCTCACAGTGCCTGACACATAGTAGGCACTCTATGTTTATTCTCTTTCCTACAACATAGTCTCTGAAGAATTAAAAATGAATATGATACAGGGGTCAGTGGAGAAGTATATAGTAAGTATGAGCAGGCAACAACATTTAATTAATGAGGAACTACAAAGAACAGAAGAGCTGTCATCAAAAAATTGCAAAATAGTAAGAGAAGATGGACTGGTCACAGGGTAAGAGATGGCAGATATCAGTAGCCCAAGTGTTCCACTGGTATTCTTGACATGTCAGGAGGAAATGAGGAAAACTCCAGCATATTGGGTAGACCTTGTTGTGATGAACTTATGTAAGGCCTTTGATAAGAGTCACATGGGATGGATAGGTTTTAATCTGCCTCATTGGAGGGAACGTCCAAGTCATTGAGATCACAGATCTATTTGCGCTTTTCATTTAATCCATATATAATTAAATTATATCTCCCACTTAAGTAGCAGAACCAGGACCATTGGCCCCAAATACTTAGCTCTTTCCATTATTCCACTTTGTATAGGTTGATACATATTTCCTTGATATACAGTGTTATTCCATCATCCTTTTCATAATATGTCTATTTTTAACAGGGTATATTCTTCCACTTTCCAGTCATTAAGTGGCAAAACTCAGTGATACTTACAGGCCATGATTACTGCCTTATGTTACCTGAACTTTGAACATTTTATGTATCGAATTTTAAGATCATAAATATTACTTCTCTTTCCTTAAATATTGGGATTTTTTTCATGTTTTCTCTTTGTATCTCACAGTATCTTATATATAAAGGCATTTAATAAATGCTCGTTCACTTTTTTAATTGAATATTGCTTCTGTGAATTACAGAGTTTTTCCTCAGATTTTTTTCTTCCAATATGACATCTTCCATTCTATGGAATGTTCCCATAGCAGTTGCATATGGATAGTTTTTCTCTCTTCCTGTATTTTCAGTTTCCAATAGTTGGTAAAGAAAGGGATTACCTCTTCAGAAGATCCAGAATCACCCTCTCCGGAATCAACTATATTTAATACACAAGTAGTTAATTGTTCATTGATGTGTTAAAGAGAGAAAGAGAGAGAGAGAGAGAGAGAGAAGAGAGAGAGAGAGAGAGAGAGAGAGAGAGAGAGAGAGAGAGAGAGAGAGAGAGAGAGAGTGACATAATCTCTGCATGTCACTAAAATGGTCTCCTTAAGCTCCCTCTCTGAGGATCCAAGCTCCTCAGTTTTCTACAATTCTAGCTGCTACCTCCATACCTAACTGTCTATTTACTATGGCTACTGGCTATCTTGGGTGCCATCTTATGAGGAACTTCTAAAGAAGAATTTTTTAATTGTCCATTTTTCTATCTTTTCTCTCTAGTTTTCTCATCTTTTCTCTAATTATCTGGAACTACTCATCTGTGGTACAACTGATTTGTAATTAGACAATTCCTCCCAGAGTCCTAATACCAACAGTAGTTGTGCTTAGCTTTTATCTGCAAGAGCAGCCTGTAAAGAAATATGAATTTCTAGCCATTGTTCACCTGTTCTCAATGCTGAGTAGAAGTTGAATATTTGCAAAATCTGGTGCCTCTTGACTATGCAATCATTTTGATTGGTTCTGACAGGCGAGTGACCCATATATGGTCCACTATATCAGACCCACTGCTCATCCCTCAATTTTATTCTTTACCATCTTCTTATCAGCCATTTTGTAGTCCCCACCCCTTAACTTCCATTTCTGGATCCATAATTAAATACATACTACCACTGCTATTGGAAAGAGTATGCCAATATATTTCCATAGGAATAGATTCCCCTCAATCTATTCCATTCACAATCCCCTAATTTTCCAAACAAAACCACTTCTTTTATGGTCTCCACTCCTCTATATGTATTGTCCTCCCTTATTAGAATGTAAGCTCCTCAAGGGCAGGACTTTCTCTGCTTTTGTTTTGTATCACCAGCAATTAATAGTATTTGGGTATGCAGTAAGCACTTAATAAATTCATTTTCATTCATTCACTGTTCTGATAATTCAATTAACACATAGCTTAAAATTTTGTGACTTCATGTATTCCCTTTGAGACTCAGAGTTGAATTTTCATTGGAGGACTAGGAGAATCAACTCCAGCTGTTGCTTACTGAGCCCTGATAAATGAGGTGTCCCAGTTTGATTACTTTCAGTAAAGCATTCCAATCCTCTGATAGAAAAAAAAATCATTTTAAGAGTCTATTCTATCTTTATGGACAAGACAGTTAAGATGTGAACTAAATAATAGCATATTTAAGTAGATTTAGAATTGTCTGACTATATGGACTCATTAAATGTAAATTAAAGATTTAATAACAACCTTGAAAAGATGCCTGTAGTAGGATGGCTGTCCTTGGCCCTGTTCTGGTCAACATTTTTACCAATGACCTTGATGAAGGGATAGATGTCATGCTTTTTAAATTTTCAGATGATATAATGCTAGACAGCTAATATATTGAAAATTATAGAATCAGGATCCAAAATGATCATGACAGCCTGGAACTATGGGCTGCAGCTAACAAGATGAAATTTAATATGGTGGATACACATAGGATGCAGCATATTAGCAACAATAACTTGGATGCAAGCAGTAGCATCAAAGATGTCATCAAGGAGATGTTACAGGAAAGGAGATGGGTTCATCAGATAGTAAGGAAGGATAAAAGGTCAGCCTAAATATTTCACTAGTTCCCATGAAAAAACAAAGTGACCCAGAGCATATTTCCAGAGCATTGGATAGGTCCTCTGAAGATGACCTATAGAAAGACATAGATGACCTATAGAAAGACATAGACAAGAATCACAGAGGATGAAAAGACATGACTGAGTTTTGATCTCTAGTATCTGCACTAATGAGATCACAGATCCTCTTAATGCTTTACCAAGTGTAGTTCCTGACTTTTTGTTTGTTTTGAGAATCCCTTTCAACAACAAAAAGTGTTGTGAACACCTAGGGTAATTTAATACACTTCTCATAATATTCTGTAATATTTTCTTCTTAAGATGCTATTAAAAAAAATTTTTAGCTTGAACCCCTTGGACTATAACCCCAAACCTTGAAGGGTTTCAAGAATCACTAAATGGGTAGAATTTGGTCCTCGAAAAAATCCTGTGAGGTGCACCAAGACAGGTGTACATTTTAGGTAGGTCCATTTTTACATTAAAGAACACTGAGGGTCAGAGAGGTCAAGCAGCTTGCTTAACATCAAGCATTAACTGAACCATACAGCATTACATAAATATCTGCTATTATCACCTTGACACTTGAATGTTATCTCATTGTTACAGAAACTTCAGTCAATTAATCTTCCACCTCTTCATTTACCTTCATACAGGAGGCTTTCCTGGCTTCCCACCCTTTTCCACCCCCTAAGATTTTTTTAGAGCTACCTTTCAGATTACATTTATCTAGTCTATATACATCCTCTGCATACCTACTTATTTACATGTCTCCATCCACTCAAATGTGAACTCATAGAGGAGAGGGACTCTTTTTTTTTTTTGTAACCCTTTGCATAGTGCCTGGCACGTAAGTACTTAATAAATGTCTTTTTATTGATTAAGTGCTGGTTTTCTGGTCCCAAATCTAGTGTACTTACAATTGCAGCAAAGAGGCAGTCGGGGTAAAAAAAAAAATCATTGGCCAAGTACAGAGTAGAGGAAGCATAGCTAGAAAATAATTCATGTGAAAAATACCCAAATGGTATTTTTCTTGTTTGCCAGCTTAAAGTGAATCAGCAGTGTGATATCATCACTAGAAGATCTAATGTAATCTTGTGAATTGTTAATTTAAAAAAATACAGTGTGCCCCAAAAGTCTCAGTGAAGTTTTACCCTATTAGACTTTTGGGACACTGTATAGGGTACAGAACAAGGACAGTGATAGTTCTATTATAGTCAGATCATAATACAGAAAGATTCTTGCTACATAGTGGAGAAGTATGTCCAGTTCTGGGTGATGTTTTTTTGAAAGGACGTGTAAGTACTTGCGGGCAGCTGGATGGCACAGTGAATAGAGTGCTGAGCTTGGAGTCAGGAAGTCTCATCTCCCCAAGTTCAAATATGGCCTCAGACATTTACTAGCTGTGTGATCCTGGGCAAGTCACTTAACCCTGTTTGCCTCAGTTTCTTCATCTGTAAAATGAGCTGGAGAAGGAAATGACAAAACCAGTCTAGTATCTTTGCCAAGAAAACCACAAATGGATTCATGAAGAGCCAAATGTGACTGAAAAATTACTGAACAACTGAAAGTATATACATATGCAGTCAACATTCAGGATAATAAAATTTAGAACTTTATTATTAGAATGATTGAAGAAATTGGGATATTTAACCTGGAGAAAAGATTGTGTGTGGTTTGTTCTTCTCGAAGAGAACCATAACATCTGGAAAATGATGCCATGACTTCCAAGTAAACTGGATTTAAGGGAGGGAGGACTATGCAAAGTCATTAGCTTCACTTTCTCCTCCAGAGCCACCTGGGTCCAGTGGCCAGATATAGATCAAGACAGCTGGAGATGACCCAGCTGGAGAAAAGAAGATTGTAGAGAAGGGAAAGGGAGCATCATAAGAGCAGTTTTCAAATATTTAATGGGTTCACAGTATCATGAGATCAAAGCTAGAGCTATAAAAGAGGTTAGAGGTCAACTAGTCCAACTTCTTTGTTTTAGAGACAAGGTAACTGAGGTCCAGAAAAATGAACCGATTTTCCAAGATCACTACATCTAAGATGTAGTAAGTGGAAAAGCTGGGATTTGAAATCAGGCCCTGTGATTCCAAGTCAGCTGCACCACTGACTGTCATGTAAAAGATTAGATTTGTCCTCCTTGACCCCAGAGGGCAGAACTTGTTATTGTTGTTCAGTCATTTCACAATTTAGTCCAATTCTTCATGACCACTGTTGTGGTTTTCTGTGCAAAGATACTGGAGTGGCTTGCTATTTCCTCCTCCAGCTCATTTTACAGATGAGGAGATTGAGGCAAACAAAGTTAATTGACTTGCCCAGGGTTACACAGCTAATATGTGTCTGAGGCCAGATTTGAACTCAGGAAAATGAATCTTCCTGGCTCCAGGGCCCAGTGCTCTAAAATTTCAGTCCAATTTAAGGGAAAACTTCTTAAAAATTAGAGTTTTCCCAAAATAGAATGGACTGCCACAGGCTGTCACCATCTCCTCCATCACACTCGAGAAAAGGTTGGGATGTTGTCAAGGATGTTGCAAAGGTGATTTATGCTTTGGGTAGGAGTGGTAATAGATGCCATGTGAGAGTTCCTTCTAATTCTATGGTCTTGTAAAGCTAAGAGGTAAGCAACCATGACCATGCCACATGAAAGTGAAGAGAACCAGCTCCCTAAGCAATATGCAAGCAGGGTCGTTCACTGGAGAACGTGAGCTCAATGAGGTCTGTGGCCAAGAGGCTTATTCATTATTAGTGATAAGAAGTCACTATTGATCCGCCCCAGCTGCAGCAGGCAGCAGCAATGTGCCAGGCACAGAACAGAACACTGAGCTCGCTTTTGGAATACTAAGTTCCAAACTGCGAATGTAGAATTGCCACAGAGCTCAAAATAACCAATGGTGGTAATGAGAATGATTCTCTGTGGTAGTACTGATTGTGTTAGGATGTTCTCCCATTGCCTTCCTCTCAACTGTCACACACACACACACACACACACACACACACACACACACACACACACAGCGACTGCCCTTGCAGTACAGTAAAACAAGCCCACCTCCCCCAGACCCAAAGTCATTTTCCCATCCTTCCCAAACTAATTGGAAAAGCTAATTGTCACCTGTGAGGCCATCAGATAATTACATTGTCCCACAATGCAGTGCTGCTCAGCCAACAAATTGCTCAAATTCCAGTAGGCACAGAATACATTAGTATGGATTTAGACAAATGAAAATTCAAGGTACAGATCATTCTGCACTTAAGAGTTGTAAGAGATTTCTATCAGGAATCATTCCTGTAACACTAAGAGTTCAAATACAATGCCTTTTGCTCAACTTTTTGTCTTAAACCCCTAACAAAGGGGAAGAATTTTCATATTCAGTTTTGAATGTATTTAGTTTGAGGTGACAGGACATCTAAGCAGACAATGGAGATATAATTCTGGAGCTTGGATGAAAGGTCATGGCTGGAGCTGCATTAGGCATCTGTGGAAAAGTGGTCTGAGTCACATTATGCCTCTTACTATTGCTGATCAAAAGGAAGCAGCTAGAGCAATAGAGAGAAATAGTGGTGGGGAGGACTTGGCTGTAAATATATTCACAGTATATGTTATAACAAGCAAGAAGAATTAGGAATATGGCACAGAGCCACATTTGACTGCATATGTGTTATTGAGTCTTGCAGGGGTGAGACTCATGACTGCACATGCAGATGCATGTACTGTCTTCAGAAGAAACAGAATATGTAAAAAAGAGTAGGGGTAGCTAGGGTAGCAGTCTCTATTAAGAAGGTATACTCATGGGAGGAAATCTAGGAACCAGATTGGAGAGTATTTGGGAGAAGGTCAAGTGGAAGAAGAAACTACTTTCTCAGAGTATACTCCATACCACCTGGACAAAAAGGAGTAGTAAGATGAGATGTTTAGGAAACATTTCATAAACCACAGGAAGACCAGTCTGGCTTGACCAGAGTGTAGGAAGGGAATAATCTATAATAAGGAGGGAAAGGCAGAATGGGTCCAGTCAGTAAAAGGCTTTAAAAGTCAAACATAGAAATTTATATTTTATTCTAAAGCAATAGGAAGACATTATTGTTCATTAAATAGGATCGTGAAATGGTCCAGCGCTTTTACAGCTCTGGGGAGGATGGGATTAGAATTTAAGTCAGGGTGACCAGTTGGAAGAGTCAGCTGTGAAAGAAGTGAGGAGTCCCTGAAATTAGAGATACATATGAGTAGACAGAAGGGATTAGATGTTAAAGGTGCTGAGGAGGTAGAAACAAGATACATCAAGTGATTGGGTAGGTTGGATGAAGGAGAATCAAAGAATTAAGAATAATGCTGAGGGGGTAAACCTGGGTTACTGGAAGAACTATCATAATTAATTATATATTGTTTAATACCATTCACTCATCTCATGAATATCTCCCTAATTCAATTATGAGTTCATTGTAAGTTCTAACAAAACAAAGCACAAGGTTAGGGTTCAATCTAATTTGAATAGCCTGGAATTCCTTCAGGTTGCTTTTGGCATCAAATAATTCTCTATTTCCACCTTTCCTCTCTTTCTCCCTCCTTTCTTGCCATAACCCTATCTATGTTCTGGCCTCACCTTTGATAACAACCCACTCTTCAGGCCTGTATTGTCTTCTCTTAAATATAATCACTTTGGATAAACTAATCCCTTGCTAATGTGTTACCCAGCTAATAACCTCAGATAAAGTCCTGAGACTTTGGGCCAAGGATTTCAGGCATTGCAATGGACTAGTAGGGAAATTATTTGGTTACAGAAAGACTATCACCACTTCAAGTAATGTCATGTAAGAAGCTGCCTGCTACACCTATAACTATGGCTGACCCTGCCTTGAAACACTTTAAAAAGAGCAGATGTCTTCTGATACTGGTATTAGAAACAAATCAGTTAGTTCTATATCACCTATTCCACAGTAGATGAGGATGCCTGAGGTGATTAAAGCAGAAAAGACCTTTTACATAGCATCCTCCTCCATCATAATTGGGAAGCATGTTAGAGTGGAAACAATGGTGAATTTTGAGTTGAAGAAGCTAGTTTCAAATTCCAATTTTGCCATTCGTTACTTTTGGGGTGTACCTCTCCAGGCTCCTGTATCCTCACGTACAAAATAACTTGTTGGACCAGACAGCTCCTGGGCTGATTCAACCTTAAAATCTACAATGTTATATGCCAATTATTCCAAATTCTAAAAAAGAAAGGAGAGTTGCATAATTTCCTTTGGTAATCTGAGTTGTAGCCTGACAAATGGCCTGATTTTAAATGGTCAAGACTTTAAGCTTCTCCTGGCAGTATTATCATCACCCCTACTTACTTGCAATGGGACCCTTACAACAGGATCAGCTGGAAGGCAAATCACACAAAGAGCTCACCGAGGAGAGCACTAGAGATTGTAATTATGCAGGGCTCTTCCCATACTACAGAATTAAATTTCCCCACGTATACTTTTTGTGCCACTGAGGACAAAGTACCTAGATAAGAAGGGCTACATTGATTATTCTGAAGTTATGAGAAACAATTAAAATTTCAAATGTAATGTAACCAAATTAAAAATCACAAACCTGGAAATCCCCAAGTCCTCTACATCCTAGAATGAGCTGTCGTCAGTAAACCAAATGAGTCCACTAATAGAAAGCTATTACATTAAAAAGGATGGATTTCTAAAGGATCAAAGGAAAATGATAAACCAAGGCAATTGCTGTTCCACAGGAAACCAAATCCAGCTGAGGCTCAGCTCGCTAATTAACAAGGAACCTTAATGACTCAATGTATCCAATCTTCCCTCTCCTTGTAGGAGACTTGAATTCCTAATGGATTTGTCCATTTCCTTTGCAACCAAAAGCAGGGTTAAGTAGTTACTTTTTTTTTTTTTTGCAGCACAGGTTTTTCAATATCATATTATAACAAAACAAAAAGTCTTTTGAACTAAAACTCCCCAGGCCAAACAATATAGTTAGCATGATTTATCTCTAGCCTGAGGTCTAAAAAAGTCAATGAGTCAACAGTATTTATAGAGCATCCGAATGATGCAGAGTACACTATGATAGGCTCTATGGGAGTTAGGAAGGAAGGAAAGGTAGAAGGCATGGTTTTCTTGCCTTAGAGGTCCTTACCATTAACTGGGGGAGACAATATATGAGGTGGGTCTTAAAAGTGGTAAGGCTAGTTTTCAAATGTGACTTGTGAATCAGACTTAAATCTCTCTAACACCATACCTTGCAATATCGAAGGTATAACTACAAGACAGCTAAGCGGCCAGGAGATAGAGTGCCAGGCTTGGAGTCAGGAAGTCTCAACTTCCTAAATTCAAATCCAGCCTCAGACAGTTACTAGCTGTATGACCCTAGGCAAGTCACTTAAATCTATTTGCCTCAGTTGCCTCATCTATAAAATGAGCTGGAGAAGGAATGACAAACCACTCCAGTAGCTTTGCCAAGAAAACCCCAAATGTGGTCATAAAGAGTCCAACATGACTGAAAATGACTAACCAGGGGTGGGGAACCTTCAGCCTTGAGGACACATGTGGCCCTCTAGGTCCTCAAGTGCAGTCCTTTGACTGAATCCAAACTTCACAGAACAAATCCCCTTAATAAAAATGATTTGTTCTGTAAAACTTGGACTCAGTCAAAAGGCCTCACCCAAGGACCTAGAAGGTGGCCTCAAGGCCCAAGATTCCCCATCCCTGGACTAAACAATACCAACACTGATGAGAGGAGATTGGACTCCTATAAATCAATATATGAGGCATGTGTAAAAAGTGATAAACTTAGTTTTCATGTGTGGCTTATAGAATCAGGCTTACATCTCCCTAAAGCCATACTTTGCAATATCAAAGTTGTAACTAGGATAGGGTAACCTGGGTTTTGTCCCAAGGTGAAGTATTTAGAGGGTATACTTCCTTTCTCTGCCTGCCCTGCCCCTGTCAGTCATGATAATGGCCTTGTCCCAAAAAGTTGCCCCTTCAGCAACTAAGAAATTTTTGAATGTCCTGGGCATACTTTCTCTCCCTACAAATAGCAACCAGGTGATTCTGCCCCACTCGCTGCCTGCCTCCCAGTATCCTAGTTGCAAAAATTGCTAGTTATGGCTGTATTCAAATTGAACATTGACTTAAATGAATACAGCTGGTCAAAGATAAATACACAAGTAACAAGAGGTTGTTAAAGTCCTGGGAATGAACAAAGGCAAGGGGGAAGGCTTGGAGAGGAGAAGAAACTTTTTTCAAAACCAGATTTTGAAGGAACAGAGGGATAGTAATCAGCTTCCAGAGACAGGAGATTGAAATAGAATTGGAGGCAGTAAGATCTTAGTCAAAATCTGCCTTAAACAATCAGCAGCTATGTGATTCTGGTAAGTCAAGGCAAGCTAATAACCATGTTATTAAGCACTTATTATGTGCCAGGCATCTTGCTAAGTGCTGGGGAAATAAAGAAAGGCAAAAACAGTCCATCTTCAAGGCGATCACAATCAAATATGAGTTGAACTAATTGGTCTTTAAGGTACCCTATAACTTGGAGATCCCGTAACCCACAATAAGAAGTTAAAGAGAAGGCAATTTTTGGCCCAAGATAATTTTTTTTCTAACAAAGAGAGTTGCCCCTAGAGTAACCCCTTATGACAGTAACTCACGCATGACACAAAGGGTTCAGGTACCCTTCAGAGGATTTCTCACTTCTTTGGAAAAACCTGGGAAACTCATTATGCAATTCCACTCAATCTGTCATCAACAATTCCCCTTACAAGCACACAGTTCACAAAGCTCAAATAAGCAAAGTTTTATTTACAGGTAAAAGAAAGCAAAACTCATGACAGAGTTTATGAAAATAACACCTGCCAAGAAGTCATTTTTTTCCCCAAAGAATGATATAGCCACAAGCACTTACAATCATGCACTAGGTAGGGCTCACAGCAGACAATGTCTCTCAGTTCCCTCAGCACGTGTCTCCTTCCTCCGGCAGTTCTCTGCAATTTCTGGAAGATGGTTTCTTAAATGTCACTAGCTCTTCACCAAAGAAACCACTTCTCTGTAAAGAATCATTTCCTAATATGGCAGTGGGAATGCTCTAGAGCTTGGCAGGAGACACAGTTCTTGAGTACATCTCAAATGCAGTCACACAAGGGACTCTTTGCTCTGAAGTCTCCCCTATATGTTATGGTTTCCACAAACCTCTGATTTAATAGAAGTTTTGCCCAGAAATTATATACACATGTGACTCCTCTCACCTGTAACGGGTCTCCCTTACTGATAATTATCCTATTACTGCTATCCCTGGCACCTGGGCAGTGTCTCCCATTCAAATGAGCAGTTCTAATATACAAAAAATCTTGAACAAAAGCAACAATTGCCTCTTAAGTCCCTACAGTTTCCTCTGAAGACCACAGGACAGAGTTATCTAAATTACCTGGGGTTAATCTTTCCATAGCTATGGTAGGAAATATAGACAGGGAAAGACATACACTCCCACAGTATTACTGTGCACCAGGAGAATGGGGGGAAGAAAAAATAAACAGTCCTTTCCTCACCAAATGCAATGAACTAGCTCATGACGCAATAAGCTTCCTATCACTGAAAATGTTTAAATAGACTCTTTAGTAACAAAGTATTCCTTTGTAGGAACGGAACACAAGGAAGATTTTGACGGAGAAAGAGGCAGGGTTGGAACATGAAGTTGTTCAGTTGTGTCCGACTCTTCATGATCCCAATTGGGGTTTTCTTGGCAAAGATACTGGAGTGGTTTGCCATTTCTTTCTCCAGCTCATTTTACAGATGAAAAAACTCAGGCAACCAGGGTTAAGTAACTTGCCCAGGTTCATACAGGTAGTAAGTATCTGAGACCAGATTTGAATTCAGGAAGGTAAGTCTTCCTGACTCCAGGCCAGCCCTTGAGAATGAGGCAGATTTGAATAAGATGCCATGATGGGCAGTTGGGTATAAGGAAAGGAAGGGAGGGAGAGAGTATAGCACAATACAATTATGGAGTAGCATGACATCATCCAGGAAGTTGGTGACTAAAGGGAAAATGAGATGGCAGAAAGAATATGCTAAAAAAAAAATCCACTTGAAAATTCTTTGCCAAGTGTTTGACCTTGTTCCTTTCCATCGACTTTATCCAAATTAAAATAGTGATAGTGGCCAGCAATAAGTAAAGAAATTCAAAATTAATTTTGAAATCTGTAATCTAATTTTAAAATCATACAATGTGAGAACTGAAATGGACCTTAGAGATTATCCACAATAAACTCTCCTCCCATTTTACGGATAAGAGAGTTGAGGTTTAGAAGGGTAAAAATGACATGAAAAAACAGTAAGTAAGGTCTTTCAAAAGTCTGGAAGTAAAGTGGGTGTCAACTGATTACAGAATGGTTGTACAAACTGTAGTATATTAATATAATGGAATGTTACTGAAGTCTAATCATGTCACCCTTCTCTCACTCAATTAACTCCTAACACCTCCAGGATCAAATATAGAATCCTCAGTTTGACTAACCCTTCAGACTTGCTTGACAATATATTAATTCATGACACCTTCCTGACTGAAGAAGCTCACAGATATTGTTGCTTTGGGGCTGGTAGAGGCCCTTTCTATAATCCCCTCCAATCTTGAAGTTGGTTTCATTGCAGCCTTTCTGGTCAAATGGAGAAGGTTAGGTGCTGGATTTTCTAGCTTACCTGAAGAACCAAAAATTTACCTTCTTATTGAAGCCACCTGAAGCAAATCACAAAAAATCCACCAGTCAAATTGGGCTCAAAGAAGAATGTCAGACTTTTCAACGAGGATCACAAATCCCTCTGCATTCATTGTTTCTGCATTCTTCCAGACTTCAATGAATCAACAACTGAGGGGCAGAAGGGAAAACTTCCCGACATTTGGTCAATGATTACCCTTAAACTGCCATGACAAGGACAAAGCTAATCGTAGGTATAGAGCTGGAAGGTACCCCAGGGACCACCTAGCCTAATCTCTTCATTTTACAGATGAGGAAACAGATAGGTGAAGTTAAGTGACTTCCTCAAGGTCATGCAAGTAGTAAGCATCAAAAGTTGAATCTGAATACAAGTCCACTCACAGAGTCACTGTCCCATGCAGTCTCCATGATACATATGCTTATTTTTCACAAGCCCAAAACAGGAACCATTTCCTTTTCTTTATTATATATGAGGCTAGAATCAATACCCAACCCTTCTCTTCAATAACTGATATTTCCTAGACCCAAACAATGTATTGGATGCTCGCTAGCATTTTAAAGTAAAAAAGAGAATGTCCCTTGCCACTCTGTCCACAGATTGTTATGTTTTCTTCTTCTATTATTTATTTTAAGTTGAAATATGATTGGACTCACTTTGTTTTTTACATTGCAGGCACTGTTGGGTATATACCCCTGTCTATGATCCCTCCACCCTACAATCAGCAGAAGTGAACACTCCTTTGTAACAAAACATTTAAACAAAAACAACCAATATAATGATGCAATCTGACAGTGTACGCAACATTCTACCCCTGTTGTTTATTGTGCCGCTGCCAAGAGGAGGGAGGTATCTAACAGGCAGGAGCAAGTTTTAGTGGTAGAAATGATGGAGCTTGGGTAGGGAAGAAGGAAGTAACCACTGCCTAGTAGAGTTTGCTGTTATCACAGTAGTAAACATTTGTGTAGTGCTTTAGGGTTTGCAAAGCACTGATACAGAAAAAGATAATCTGGGCAGAGTCTAACATGCATCCTAGATTTTGAGTAAGAGGATTTCAAAGTGTTCAGAAAAAAAAGATGAGTAGGATACCAAAGACTAAAATTTAAAGGGCTATAGGAGAAGTCAGCTTGGTAAGTATGGGAATTGATCAAGAATGAAAGTCAAAAGACACAAAGAGAAATACTTCCTGTGAAGAGGAAAAAATAGGATTTGTCTGAAAAAAACAATGTGGATGGACAAGGAACTCTCCAACAAACTTAGATTTCAAAAAAAATGTACATAAGATGGAAGGAAGGGTAGATAACAGAGAATAAATATAAGAATATAACACTGTGTTGTAGAAAAAATGTCACTAGTGCAAAGTAAATTGAGGGGTGGGTAAGATAATCTAAGTATAACCCAAAGAAGGTTTTTTTTAAATTATATTGAAAGAAAAAGGTGGAAAAAAGATTGAAAGAAAAAATGGGTCCTCTGATTGGGAAGATGGATAGAATGATAATAACTGAAAAGAGAGGGAAGACAAAATTGCTCAATCCTCATTTTGAGGCAAGCTAGGCAGTACAGTGGCTAGAGCATCAGTTCAGGAGTCAGAAAGACCTAAGTTCAAACGTGACCTCAGACACCTACTAGCTATACGATGGTGGGCAATTCACGTAACCACTGTTTGCCTCAATTTCTTCATCTGTAAAATGGGTGTAATAATAGCACCTGCCTCCTGGAGTTATTGTGAGGCTTAAATGAGATAACTGTAGAACACTTAGCACAGTTTCTAGCAAATAGGAAGAGCTATATAAATGTTATTAGTAGTCATAGTTGTAGTTGTAGTCATCATCATAGTGATAGTATGTTTTCTCTGCCAAGAAGAAGGCCTTCACATTGAAAATGATGGAACAAAAATAACTGTAGTATGAGGTAACTGAAAACCAAGATATGTGACGAGATAGTAAGAAAGCATCTAGCTTGTCCTGATGGATCCAGTCACTTGGCCCAGGTAAACATCATCCTTGTGTATTGAAAGATGTGATTTCTGATCTTCTGTCTGCACTGTTGTAAGATCCTGGGAAATGGCTGAGGTACCACAATAGTGGAGAAGCACAAATGGTGCTCCAATTTTCAAAAACGGGAAGAGAACAGAATCTATAAAGCAGTAGTGGCTTGACTTCAATTCTTATGAAAATCCTAGAATGGATCATTATGGAGATTTTTGTGAACAACTGAAAAAGGAAATTGTGATTACAAAGAGATAGCATGGCTTCAAGGACGGGTCATGCCACAAATCTTACTTCGTTTATTGACAGAATTACTAAAATGTTGTATTAGATGAGGGTGATGAAGTGGATAGAGTTTGCCTATATTTTAGCAAAGCTTTTGATAAAGTATCTCATACTATCCTTGTGTACAAGATGGAACAATAAGCATTAGACAATAATACATTTAGAAGTTTCCAGAATTGGTTGGATGGCCAAAAAGTAATTGTTAATCATTCAATATCAATATGATGTGAAGTCTCTAGTGGAGCACCCCATGGATTTATGCTTGGTCCTATTCTATTTACCATTTTTACAGCAACTTGAATAAAGACACAAATAGAATATTCATCAAATTTGCAGATGACACAAAGCTAAGAGGAAGGACTAACACACCGGATGGTATAAACAGGATCCAAAAAGATCCTGACAGGCAACAGCAAGGTTCAGCAAACTATGACACACAGGCTAAATCCAACCAGCCACCTATTTTTGTACAGCTCATGAGCTAAAAAGGTTTTTACATTTTTAAATAAAATTTTATTGGAACATAGCCACATTTATTTGTTTATGCATTGTCTATGACTGTTTTCATGCTAAAATGGCAGAGTTGAGAGTTGAGTAGTTACAACAGTCTATGTGTAGCACCATCACTGCTACTCAGTGCATGATAAATCTCAATGCCATAGTTATAACTCCACGGTGATTTGAGTACCATGTGTATCACAATACAGTGACATTTACTTTTAAAATTACCAATGTATATCCATAATATCGAAACAAAAAAGAGAGAAAAGTTTTATTGCAATTTTTAGAACTGAGGGCTGAGATGGAAATTTTTCTGAATGAAAGGAACTACCCTCAACCATTTAACAATTTTGAAATTAGCTACAGACTCGATAAAGCTTCTTAATTAATTCAACCTAAAATTACAAGGCAAAACAGTGTTTAATGCAAAATTATACTACAGTAAAGTCAATTTGAAGACAAATTCAATTTATGTTAATCACAAGTAGTCAAGGTGCTTTGTACACTTCCCATGCTTTTAAAAATTAGAACAAGAAGTGAGATCTGCATTACCACACAAATTTACATCAGATATATTTTCCAAGCTCAAACTACAGTTCCAGCAGCATGTTTTGGACTTCAATGCAAATGCAAAATAAATGTCCATGATTCAAAATCCATTCAATTAGGCAGTTGAGGAACTTCCTCTAACTTTCAACTGGAAGTGATTACTCTGCAATCCCATGACGTGCTAAAAGACAAATATCAAGAGAAGAATCTAACAGAATTCCATAAATGCCTTTCAAGTGATGACCATGCTCAACTGAAAAATATGCTAATGGACTGATATCAGTATTTGGTAGAACCTATCTGAGTGAAAATACATTTTCATAAATTAAATAAATAAAATCTTATTACAGATTAGCAATAGCAGATGAACATTTGCAACAATTTTGAGGATAGGAACACTAACTGTAAACCCCAATTAAGTGAAATGTTATCTCACCCCCCCAAAAAAATCCATTCTTCTCACTGGTAGACCTATGTTTTCAATGTACCCAATTATTATTACTATTATTATATTTTGGATTTCATTAATAAAAAATTTTGAAAATTTATTTTCTCTTTTGTTATACAGAGGCAGCTAGGTGGCACAGTGGATAGAGCGAGCACTGGACTTAGTGTAAAGAAGACCTATATTCAAATCCATCCTCAGACACTTAGTATCCGTGTGACCCGGGGCAAGTCACTGAACCTCTATTTGCCTCGTTTCCTTATCTATAAAATGGGGATAGTAATAGCACCTACCTCCCAAGGTAGCTGTGAGGATCAAGTGAGATAATAATTGTAAAACACTTAGCACAGTACCTAGCACTATCTGGCCCTTTATAGAAAAAAAGTTTGCTGACCCTTGATCTATAGCATTAGACTGAATCTAAGATGAAACTCAGTAAGGACAAATGTTTAATCTTATACTTCAGTGCAAAAAAAAAAATCAACTTCACAACTACAAGATGGGGAGATGTGATTCGATAGCAGTTGTTTTTTAAAAGATCTGGGGGTTTTAGCGGACTTCAAGTTCAATATGAGTTAGCTGTGGGATGCAGAGCCAAAAAAGCCAATACCATTTGGGGCTGTGTTGAGTTGACATAATTTCCAGGAATAAGGAGGTGACAGTTTCATGAAACCTAATCAGGAGATTGTATTCAGTTCTGGGGGCCGTGATTTGGAGCCATAAATAAACTGGAGAATGTCCAGAGAAGGGCCACCAGAATGATAATGGGTCTGAACTTTTCATCACAACTGAAGATCAGTTGTATATTTGGAAGGAATAACAAGTTGTACATGGTAGACATACAGTTTCATGTGCATTCAACTTTTTTATTGTACTGTATTATGGAAGTGTTTGTTTTGCCCTGTGAATTGAAAATAAAATAAATTTGCAATAAAAATAAAATTAAAAAAAGATCAGTTTAAGAAATTAGACATGTTTAGCTCGGAAAAGAAAAGATTCAAAGGTCATACTAGCTGCCATCAAGGGTTTAAAGAATTACTATTGTCTCTTCTATGCTCCTTTCTCAGGGAAGCACGGGGTCTTGAGAAGAGGGAACTCTGCTGGACCAAACATCCATCTCTCAGTCAAAATCCAAAGCCTCTCCAGCTTGGTAGGACTGGCAAGAACTTTGGCTCTCTTGATAATAATCTCCTGGGATTCAAGGTCATCACTGAACTGCAAGAAAGCAGCAGAAGAGGATTCCTTTGTCATGCAGGTTGTGAGGGAAGTGAGAGGAAAGGAGTATTTCTTGAGCACTGGTGCCATGCCCTGTGCTAAGCACTTTTACGGATATTATCTCATTTGATCCTCACAACAGCTTTGTGAGGTAGGTGCTATTATTATCCTCTCTTTACAATTGGGAAACTGAGGCAGAAATACCCTGACAGACCTTGTATTCAGGGTCACACAGGCAGTAAGTGTCTGTGGCTGAGTTTGAACTTGGGCCTTCATGACTCCAGGCTCACCACTATCCACTACAACACCTAGCAGCTTTACATTTTCTAAGTATCAGAAATTGAATTTGAACCCAAGACGTCCTGACTCCAAGTTCAGTGTTCTTTCCACTATAACATACTATCTGTCTCCTGGAGTACGTGGGTCATTATTTATTGCCTTGTACCCTTCATGTTGTTCTATGGATGTTCTAACCACTCCAATCTTGTGATCCCAGGAGAAGCAGTCAGGAATTACTGCAGCATCAACAGCCCCAGGTTCTACTGTTTTGAAATTAATCTTTAGGTTCAGGCATGAAACTCTCCTTTCTGATCAGTCATGCCATAACTATGCATTCCTGCTGTTACGTGATGTATGTCCTAGTTTTCCTTTTCTTGTAGAACTATGCCCATTCAAACACCCTAAGCTGACAAAACTCATATATTACTTCACTCTCCTTATAAAGTTCTAGGAAGAAAGAGTTGTCTTCTTTAGAGATGAAGTGGGAGCTTAATAACAATTGCAGCACATATTTATTTACTAGTTAAGCTAATTTCTTGATTAATGTGTTCTTTTCATCATCACGGTGCCTGGTGAATTAGTATCAGAAGTCAAGACCATTCAGCTAAGATCACATAAAACTTTTTTTTAAATCTAATTTTTCAAAATCTTATTTTTATAGCACCATTATTTCTAAATATATTTCTCCTTCCCTCCTACTCAACAAGCCGTCCCTTGAAACAAAGATTTACAAAGAAAGGGGAGATAAGCAATTCAGCTAAATCTACCAACATATCAGTTGTACCCTGAGTACCTCACCTCTGCCAAAAAGGAGAGGAAGATACAGTTCTCAACTCTGCTCTGGGCCCAGGCTCAGTAATTATAATTGTAAAGCATTTAATTTCAGCTTTTTGGATTTTCTGTCTATATTGTTGTAGGCTCAAGGGTATGCTAGTGTCTGCTCAAACCACTACCTGAAAGCCTGTTATTAATTTTCAGTGTGAGAATTTATACTTCAGAGTTCAGCAAACACCACAAATCAGGGTTTGGTTCATCATTTTATTGATTTTCAGACTTAAGAAAGTGATGGTGAAAATGTTAATAATGAAGATTAAACTTAGAAGTGTGCTGTGTATACTTTTTTTTTTTGAGATTCAGTTATTAAACATTTACCACTGGTGTAGTCATTGTGATTGTTGTTTTTCTGGTTCTCTTTACCTCACTCTGTTTTGTCTTCCCATGCTTCTCTGAATTATTCCTATTTATCATTTCTAATGGTGTAGAAATATTCCATTACTTTAGAGTACCACAATTTGTTTATCCATTCTCTACTCAACAAGCATCTATTTTGTTGGGGTTTTTTTGTTCTCTATGAGATCTTTTGTTTGTTTTTGTTTTGGAGGCAATTGGGGTTAAGTGACTTGCCCAGGGTCACACAGCTAGTAAGTGTCAAGTGTTTGGTCTGAGGCTGGATTTGAACTCAGGTCCTCCTGACTTCAGGGCCGGTGCTGTATCCACTGCGTCACCTAGCTTCCCCAAGATCTTTTTTTTTTTTAACGAGAATAGAGCAGTTTAATATATTCCGGGAAGTCTGATAATTAGAACAATGACTAGCCATCACAAGATTGAAGAACTTTAAAAAAAAACCATACTCTAGAGCCTAGAGAGGGTGATCATAGCTATCATGAAAATTGTGGATTTTGGTGTTTTCATGTTTGTTAAAGTATTGGATACTAGTTCATGGATCAACAGAGCTCTGTAAATATTCCCTTGTATTCATTTTATCTGACATTTTTTTTAACTCAGAGAAAGCACATTGGGCTAAGTCTTTCCAGAAGGCTTTCCTTCCCTCTGACATGATCTCCCAAATGCAGCCACTATCTGTTATATCAGAGCTCTATTCCTTGTTGGTTTTCCAAAATTCTGGCTGATTGTAGTAACAAAGGAAAAGATAGGCCTGGCAATTAATCAGGTCCATCATATCTACCAAATAGCTCTATAAATTTTAAGTGTACTTACATTTCAATCAGTCAACTAGCATTTATGAAATGCCTACTACATGCCAGGCACTGTGCTAAGAGTTGGGAACATAAAGAATCCTTCTCCACCAGCACCCTCAATCCCCCCCCCCACCAAAATATCAATAGCTGTTCTCAAGGAACTCACAGTTCAATATGGGAGAGATCATGCAAACAGCTATGTACAAAAAGATACATAAAGAATAAATAAGAAGTAGTCTCACTGACTACTTCCCATTCACATTCTGCCCTCTTCTATCTCCACACCTTTACTCATATTTGCACCCCATATTTGGAATGGACTGCTTTTATCTCTATCTATTGAAGTCCCTCACTTTCTCAAAGCCTAACTAAGGTACTACCTCTTTTTTGATTGCCTGAGTCCCTTCCTCCCTCCCCCACATATGCATTGAATGTTATTGCTGTCAAATCCTGGCGCTGGCGATTACTAGCTGTGTGAATGAGCAAGTCACCTCTGCACTCTGAACTTCAGTTTCCTCACCTATAAAATGGTACTACCTACCTCAAAAAATGTTTTATAAATGTTGTAGGAATTATAAGTAAGCTTGAAGTTTCTCCCCACTCTAGTCCATCCTCCACCCAGCTGTCAAATTGATCTTCCTATAGAGCACAATCAATCCAAAGAGCATGTGAACCCCTAGTAAATGCCAGTGATTCCCTGTTAGCTCCAGAAACAAATATTAAATCCTCTGTTAGGTTTTCAAAACCTTTGACAACCTGACTCCCCCACCACCTCTCCAATCTTCTTATACCTTATTCCCATCCACATATTCTTTGATCCAGTGACACTGGTTTCCTTGTTATTCCTTGTCCAAGATATCTCATCTCCTGAATCCCAACATTTTCCTTGTCCCTGGTGCCTGGGATTCTCTCCTTTCTGGTCTCCATCTTCTGACTTCCTTCAGGCCCTAGCTAAAATCCCACCTTCTGAAAGAAGCCTTTCTTCATCTCCCATAATGCTAGTTCCTGACCTTGATTATCTCCAATTTATCCTACATACATCATGTTCATATATACTTGTTTTCATGTTGTCTCCCACACTGTACTGTGAGAGTAGAGACTGACTTTTTTGTTTTGGTTTTGGTTTGGAGAGTTTTTTTAAGGGTTTTTTTTTTACCTTTCTTTGTATCCCCAGTGCTTAGCACAGTGCCTGGTACATGCGTAGTAGATGCTAATAAATACTTATAGACTTGTTAGCTTTGTAAATGCACTAAACAGTGAAACATTCACAATCCCTACTGAATTCAATAAAGTTAAACCTTCTTAACTTGGGGCCTAGAAAATGATTGGTTTTTCCTGTGACAGTACAGTTCTGAAATTATATTGAGAATCAATTATAACATACTATTCAGTTTGCTAATATTCCTTCCTATAAATCTCTTCAGGAATGCATCTAGTAGGTTAAGCAAGTTTCTACTCAATCACATACACACATATCTATACATATATGTATAGATATGTGTGTATGCATATATATACACACATGCATACATACACCTGCATATATATGCATGTGTGTATTTATGTACATACTATCTACCACATGCAGAGAATTGTGCTACAGAGTAGCAGGGGATACAAAGATTAGATAAGAGAGGCTGTCTGCCCTCATTGATCTTATAATCCAGCTTACTAATACTCTCTATTCATTAATGTTCTTGATTTAATACAGTTTCTATTTCAGGAATTCAAAATTAGTATTGGTGTTGACTGCAACGCTCACTAAAACAAGAAGCTATAAAGTCTGTCAAAAATGGAACACAGACTTCCTAACAAAGATCCAGAATGTGTGTTTTGGGCCTCTTTTAAACAGTTGTTTTTTGTTTGCCAGCTATACGCCTCCATTGGCTTCCAAGACTCTTCCTATTTCATGAAGTATCATGAGGAAGCAGGGCTTTTATAGAAAGTGGAATATCTTTTCATTACTCTGACATAAAAATGAAAAGATTAGATTTGATGATCTCTAAAGTTCTTACTCAATTCTGTAAGTCAACAAATTAAAAACCTACCAAATATTTAGTAACCATCTACTATATGCAGACTCTGAATTAGGTATTGAGGGAGATATGCAAGTTTGCCCTCATGGAGCTTATAGTCTAGCACAGGGGGAGGGAACTTGCAACCTCTAGGCCCCATGTGGCCTTCTAGGTCCCTGAATATGGCCTTTTGACTATATCCAAGTTTACAGAACAAATCCTTTTATAAAGGGGATTTATTCTGTGAAGTTTGGATTCAGTCAAAGGGCCGCACTTGAGGACCTGGAGGGCCACATGTGGCCTCAAGGTCACAGGTTTCCCACCCCTGATATAGCAGATAAGTAAAACATCTGCAAAGATAACTATAATACAAAACATTTCCTTACAAGTATATGAGATAATTGTAAAACCAAGTACTATATGAAGTCCAAGATGGAAAATCACTGCTGACAGGAGAACAGGGGAGACTTCGTGGAGAAGGTGACATTTGAATTAGGCAGTAAACTGAGTATAAATTTAACTAGAGAAGAAGTTGGAGAGAGAAGACTGCAAACAGAGAGTAATAGTATGACCAGAGGCACAAAGGGATATTCTAGGTTGAGAAGTTGTCCAAGGGGAGAAGGGGCAGATAAAGAAGACAGGATGTAATCCAGTTTGGCTAGGAATGACTCTTCATTTCCTTCCACATTACAACCCAAAAGGAAAAAATATATAGAATCAGTGTTTGCCAGCAATGATTCACCATTCAATCTTTTATCATTTGGGGAAGAGGGGAGGAATGACCCTGAATTCTAACTTTAAATTTGCATGAGTAACTCAGTCATTTTTAGAGCCATAAGGAGGCAGTCTTGCCTTCCATCCAACTTGTCTAGGATCATAGGGTTTTAGATCTAGGAAGGACCTTAAAGGTAATATCATCCAATCTCCTCCTTTTGGAGATAAGCAAAGCAAGGCTCCAAGAAATATGCTGACCTAACCACTTATATATCTGGTGAACAGAAGGGTTAGTAGTCAAACTCAAGTCTTCTGACACCAAATCAAATCAACCAATTAATAAGCTATAGTCAATAATGTTTAAAATGCCAACTATATGTGACAGGCAGTATGCCTCTTTAATGTCTCTTTTAATGCCTCTTCCAAGTGGCCTTAGCTCCAGTGATATAAAATTCTCACACACAGAACTAGCTGAACCCCTGACACTAGGAAATGGCATAATCCTATTGAAACTCCCCTATTAAAAGAGCAGGAATAAATTTAGCAATGTATGAAGAGGTCTGCTTTGGGGCCTTGATCTTTAAGGCAATAATAAAGGTTCACTGTTCTACGTGGGCATGTTTTGCAATTCATTTTTACATTACTTGCGTTCCAGCTTGGGCACAGGGAGCTATCAGCACCAACGATGTTAATTAGGAATGCTGGTTGGTGTTCTTGTCTATTTTCTTTTGCATTAACTTCACTGTGGGCCAAGTTGCAAGAAGTTTGTTTTTGCTGGCAGGCAATGGGGAACACGATGGTAATTACCTCCTACTCAGTTTCCAGGCTGAGGCTCTAAGAGAGAAGAATGTCTATTTCCACTCCAGTGACATTTCTCGAATTGCTTGTCTGTTAGAGTTTCTCTATGGCCTCATGTTTAATTTCCACACACCTGTCATGGGATCCCCACCATCAACAAAAACTTATCAAGTACCTGTTAAGCATGCTAGGCACAGAGGATGCAAAGAGGCATATTATGTAGTCTCTGATATCAAGGGGCTTATAGTCTGGATGAAGAGATAAGACACACAGGAGATAATGATACAAGTCATTATAAATGCCAAGTGGCACTCACCAAGTGAGTGGTGCAGACAGTGAATACTACAAAAATCCAAGATGGAGAGTGATGAATGAGGGTCACGGTATTCACATGACCACTACCCACTACCACAGTATCATACAATGATCAACTGTGAATGACTTCACTATTGTCAGGGAGAACTAGCACCTCTGGTGGGAAGGCTTGCTGAGCCCTTTTCAGGGCTGCTCATCCATCTTTCACGTCCATCTTCACCCAACTTTTACCTGTGGCTCCAAGAAGCTGTAGCATGTGCAGCTGGTAAAACCATCTTGGCAGACAGGCTAGACCAGGTTAAGAGTAACAGGCTTCAAATGCATTTGGTGAGTTAGGGTAATGTCTACCCCAAGCATGTGAAGCCATCTCCTGGTAGAATGTGTAGATGAGAACAATTTGTTCCAACAACCATGAAGGCAGCTGATAGCCAGCTGTGGAGTGGACAGCTGTAGACTCCACAGTCACTGTGGAGTGCTTAGAGCTTGGCTGGACATTAAAAGTGCCAAGGTCATTCACTGTATCTCAGGCCATTGCCAGTCATCTTAACTCTTGACTTTTGTCCTGGCACTGGAATTCAATAACTCAGAGAGAGGGAGGCTGACAACTTTGTGCAACTCTGTCTCACTTAAATCCAATTCATTCACAAGTCATTAGCCATTACATTGTGATGTCATTGGGCCTCTTCAAAAATGAAGAAGGAACAACAATAGCCCACTACAATACCTCTTACCTAAATTATTGTAGTAGCTTCTTAATTGGTCTCTAAGCTTCTGGTCTCTCCAAAGTATCCTCCACATAACTTCCAAAATAATCTTCCTAAGACATTGTTCCAACCTTATCACTCCTCAGCTCAAAAACCTTCAATGGCTTCCTATTGCCTGTTGCATAAAATATAAACTCCTCTGCAATCTAGCTCTCACCTGCTATTGAAGGTTTATTTCATATTACTTTCCTTTATACAATCTACCTTCAGGCCAAATTGGACTATTAGTTGCTCCCTGGATACAATATGACATTTCCTGCTTCCTTGTCTTTATACACAAGCCCCATGCTTGGAACGCACTCCTTCTTCACCTCCTCTTAGAATCTTTAGCTTTCCTTAAGGCTCAGCTCAGAAACTCAGATGCCATTTCTAGTTGTTCGTTCGGGTGTGTGTGTGTGTGTGTGTGTGTGTGCGCGCCCGCGCGCCCGTCTGTGTCTCTGTCTCTCTGTTTCTCTGTCTCTGTCTCTCTCTGTCTCTTTGTCTATCCATCTATCTATCTATCTAACTATCTCTCCTCCCACTGTATCCTCAAGTGCTTTGTGCACAATAGGTGCTTAACAGATGCTTGCTTAATTTAATTAAAATGGACTTCCTGAAGAATTAAACTGCTTTGAAAGCAGGGTAGATTAAATGAGTAGAAAAGATGATGGCAGATGAGGGAAGGAAGGAAGGAAAGAAGGAAGGGTTGCTCCCTGCACAGGGAACAGCATAAGCAAAGTTATTCTGCTGGGAGCTCCCCAAACACAAAGGGAAAACTAGAGCAGAAACATGAATGATTAGCAAAATTATGATTAATAACATTATAACAATGATTACTCAATGGAATGATTAGGAAGCAATTTGTAGATAACAAGTACCTCCTAACTAATTATAATAGAAAACTCAAAAAAAAAAGCATTTTCTATTCAGCGTAGTTTTACCTACATTATTAGAGAAAAGAGACAATTTGGTGTAGCAGAGGAGACACCAGACAAGGAATTCAGAGACCTTGGTTCTACTCTTGATTCTGCTATTAACTTTGTGATAAAGGGTAAGTCATGTTTTCCCTGGGCCTTCATTTTCTCTTCCATAAAAATCACAGGACATTAGAATGTCAAGGGACCTTAAGCCCATCTAGTACACAGCACTGCCCCATTTCACAGGCATCATTCAGAGATCATGCAGTCTTCACCTGATTAACAAAATGAAACAAACCAATCCCTACTCTCTAGGTCCAGGAGCTCACACTCTAACAGGGGAGATGACATACAAATTGCTATGCAAAAACAAGCTGTATATTCAATAACTTAGAAGTAATTAAGAGAGGGAAAGCAATAGAATTAAGATGGATTGAAAAAGGCTTTCTGTCAAAGATGGGGTGATAGGCTAGGGCCTTAAGGAAGCTAGGAAAGCTAGGAGTAAATGATGAGGGAGAGACTCCCAGGCATGGGAGACAGACAGTGAAAATGCCCAGAATGGAGAGATAAAGTGTCTTATTTGAGGGACAGCAAGAAGGTGGGTATCATTGGATCAAAGTGTTGCCTGGTGGGGTATAAGGCAAAAGAAGAATGAAAAGATAGGTGGGAGCTATGTTATGAAGCGCTTTCAATACCAAATAGAGAATTTTATAGTTGATCCTGGAAGGGATAGGAAGTCACTGGGATTTATTCAATAAGAAAGTGGCATGATTGGACCTGCACTTCACAAAAATCACTTTGGCAGCTGAGTAGAGGATAGACTGGAATGGGGAGAGTCTTCTGGCTGACCAATCAGTGAGCTACTACAGTAGTGCAGGCATGAGGAGATGAGGGCCTGCACCAGGGTGGTGACAGTTTCAGGAGAGAAAGGGACATATTTGAGAGCTCTTGTAAAGATGAAATCGACAGTTTTTGTCAACATATTGGACTGGAGGCAGGGCGGGGGTAGAGTGCGAGAGAGTGAGAAACCAAGAATGTCGCTGAGGTTGGGAGCCTTCAGGACTGGAAGAGCAGTGTTGCTCTCTGTAGTAATTGGAGGGAGGGTTTAGGGGAAAAGCATGAATTCAGCTTTGGCCACGGTGGATTTAAGGAGTGTGCAGGACAGCCAGTTGAAGATGTCTAATAGGCAATTGGAGATAGCAAACTGGAGGTTGACAGAGAGAATTCAGTAGGTGAAGAGATGGTGCAAAGAGCCTAGATTTAAAACTACCTCAGAGGTAATCTAGTCTAAGTCGCTCATTTTGGAACATTCAGTTAGGCATATAGATCCAGAGCTCAGAAAAGAGGTCAGGATTGGAGGTAAGGATTAGAGAGTCATCTACACGGGCGTAGTAGTTGAAATCATTTGAGTAATGAAATTGTGGAGGGAACAGCAGATGGGAAGACAGGGAGAGAGGGAGAGAGGGAGATGAAGAGAGGAAGAAGGAAGGAAGATAAGTCAAAAGAGAAGAGTAGAAAAGGTGGGAGAAAGGGAAGAGGGACAGGCAGAGAGAAAAGAAAGGGAGGGGGATAGAGAGAAGAAAGGGAAGAGGGAAGGGGAAGGAATAAAAGAGAAGGAAGAAGGGAAGGGGAGATCATAGTAACCTAAGGTCAGGTACTTCCTGGTTATTCATCTTTGTGTTCCCAGCACCTAGCACAACATCAAGACATGATAGATGCTTAATACATTTTTGTGTAATTGATTTGAGGCTTTCCATCCCTAAAAATATTTGAGAATCACTATTCTGGTTGCTGAAACTTTACAATACGGAGAAGGAGATCTCAATTCTGAACCACTACCTTACTGGCAGGGCTGAAATAAATCTTTAACATTGGTGTGTCTCATTTTCCCAAACTATCTGACAGGGAAGAAAATAATGACCTATCTCATGCAAACAAGTCAAAGCCTAAATAAATTATGGTTGCAAAACTACGGGTAAGATCTCAATGTCTTTCATATAGTAGGCACTCAATAAAAGTGTTAAATAAATGCAGCAAGGTAGGGAAGGAGGGAAAGAAGCAGAGGGATTACACTGAAATACAGAATTTCCTGATTGCTTTGTTGTGGTGAATCTTTTTGTCATATCAAACGTATTGTTACAAGTCATATTTCCAATCAGAACAGCTCAAGGATGCAGAACAAAGCTGATTCTCAGCCTCCGTGTGGGGAAAAGAAGCATTTTGACCTTAAGTGTTTGATGTAATGCATATATCCCAGCCTATATTGTCTTGTTCCCTTAGGTGCTGCCTTAATTTAGTTGTGGGGTTTTAAGGGTGATTGTGTAGGAATACATATGGGTTTCTCTCATGAGAATGATTAAACCCCACAGAGGAGAAGGGCAGAGAAGAGATGTGGAGTAGCTGCTGCTAAATAGTTAAGCCCAAGTAGAAAATTCACCTATGGCTAAACTTGGTCCTGCTGGCCTCTTCCCATCCCTGCCTGCAATGAAGATAGCATGCAACAAGAGGAAAACAGGAGGGAATATAGGCTCCTCTCTTTGGAGTCAGAACTGGGCTTAAATCCTGCCTCCAATACTTACTTGCTGGGTAACCACTTACTCCTGAAAACTCAATGTCCTCATCTTTAAAATGGGCTTTATGATATCTATAGTACCTTAATGGGGTTGCTCTGACAATTGAAAGAGCTATATATACATTTAATTATACTTAATAATTAATTTTTAATTATAATTAATCTAATTTAATGAGCTAATTATACATTGTCTCTCTCTCTCTCTTCCCCACCCCCATTAGATTGTAAGGTCCTTGAGGACAGGGACTGTCTTTTTCCTCTTTTTGTATTCCTAGTACTTAGCACAAAGCCTGAAGCTTAGTACACGTTTAATAAATACTTAGAGAATTGAATTACAAATTAAATATAAAATGCTTTATAAATCCGTAAGTAGTGTTCGCTTTTGTTATTATTTCATTACAGAGTTTAGGAGTCTCATAGATACAAGCCGTTGCTTGGGCAAGTCACTTTGATGAGGGCAGGGCCCAAGCCAAGATCTTCACCCTTTGCCTCAAAGGGAATCTGACTCACAGGCCCCAGACCCTCATCTCCCTTTGAAAGCCTTAGCTTTACCTTTTAATCTTTATTCAGATGAGCCCTAAAAGCCTTAGGCTCCCTCTTGTCTATAGGCCCCAGAAAGGCCTTCCTTTATCTCCTTTTGAAAGTCCTAGCCCCACCTTGATTTTGTGCAGATGCCTTTCAAACTTCTGCCTTCCTGTTCCTCCATTATCTGTTCCCATTGTCTATTCGGTCTCCAGGACCTCCCCAATTAGAATTGTTACCTACACCCTTTACCCAGCCCCCTTCTCTGGCCACCCAAGGTTGCTTTAGTATTTAAGATCCACCCTAGCCCTCATTCAGATGCTGACAATCTCAGGCCCACAAGGCTGAGAACCTCTCATGCCCGCTCATCCTTACGGGTGTCACCTGGCCTATATGTTTTACCACTAATAAACTTTTCCTCTGGCTGAAGAAGATTTGAGTTGAATTCTTTCAGGCAGGGCCCAGTACCGCGATCTTGGGGTCCCAGCACCCCCAAACCCCTAGACCTCTTCAACTTAACTTGTCAGTCCTCTAATCACCTCTCTAAAACTGTGTAACCCTGGGTAAGTTACCTTGAGAAGGCAGTGGAAAAGAAAGGGGAGAAGCATTTATATGGGGCCTACTATGTGCCAGGCACTGTGCTAAATGCTTTACACAGATATTAGCTCACTTGATCCTCACAACACCCCTGCAAGGTGGGTGCTATTATATAATCCCTACTTTACATTTGAGAAAACCGAAGCAAACAGAAGTTAAGTGACCTGCTGAGTGTCACATAGCTAGTAAGTGTTTGAGGCTGGATTTGAACTCAGGTCTTCCTGACTCCATGCCTCGATATGTTCTAGGCATCTCTCTAAAATATAAATCGCAGAGAAGATGCATTGGTAGAGGAAGTTTCTTTACCTGGCAGTTCTTTTTATCAGTGAAATCTTAGGTAGGCCCAAGTCCCATCCCCATCTCAATAGAGTGCAACAATTATAATTCCAAAGACCAGAGAAAACATGGTTTAAAATGGGTCATGGGTCTGAACAACACAATAGCTTTGTTTTACAGACTACTTGGAAATAGTATGCATGATGAAGGGATCTTGCTTTTATAAACAGAATTAAATCTTATGGGAAACTGATTACATCCTTAGGAAAGCTGTCTGTCACTAAACTTTGAGAAACACCACCCACCATGAAGAATAATCACTGCTATTTTTATCAGGATGAGAATCTTCCAGGGCTCAAGTCTACCACTGCATAGTACTGGGTGACCCAAAAGTCTTTGTATCATTTTGAGCTTCAATAACTTCAGAAGTATAAATGCTACAAACTTACAAAAAAGTTTTAAAAGTTTAGTTAACTTACAAAATACTGAATATTTGTTGTTGTTCGGTCATTTTGGTCATGTCTGACTCTTTGTGACCCCATTTGGGGTTTTCTTGGCAAGATACTGAAGTGGTTTGCCAGTTCTTTCTCCAGCTCATTTTACAGATAAGGAAACTGAGGCAAACAGGATTGGATTGGGTCACACAGCTAGTAAGTGTCTGAGGCCAAATTTGAACTCAGGAGGATGAGTCTTCCTAACTCCAGGCCTGGCACTCTACCCACAGTGCCACCTAGCTGCCCTTTGATATTAATACAAAATATTAAATTTATAATTGCCATCTTGTGCTATATATCACTCTAGCTGATTTTCAGACCTGGTAAAAACATTCACCAACTACTGCTCAGTGACTCAAAGGATTTCATTTGTACTCCTAACCTTAAGATCATCTGATGAATGAGGTTTGGGTGCATGCATGACAGTTTTTATGTGACTCCACAAGAAAAATCTAATGGACATAGATCAGGTAAGCAAGGAGTCCTAGCAAGAGGATGTCCTCTCGAAATTCACTAGTCTAAGAAAATGTCATCCAGACACAACTGTACATGTAATGTATAACAGGATGCCCTGTCTTGTTAAAATTTAAATTTAAAATATATCATTCAAAATTCATAAAACTAAATAGATATATAAGGAAGGTACATAGTTAAACTTTTAAATTATGTTTTTGTAAGTTTGTAGTATTTATATTTCTGAAGTTAATACAGCTTTAAATTGAAGTAAGATTTTTGGGACATTTTGTAGCATAGTTATATAATGATAGATTTTCTGAAAGAAGTCGTGTGAGCATCATTATCCCCTTTTAAAGGTGAGGAAATTAAGGCTCAGAGGTTCAGTAATCTACCCAAGTTCAAACAGTTACCAAGCATCAGAGTGAGGATTTGAAATCTCTTTTAAATCCAAGTCTAACAGAATCATTATTTTTTCGGCTGCTTTATATGTGTGTACCTGTACTTTGTGGCTAAAGATGGAATAATTGGTGAGGATGGGTGTGCCTAAAATCATTGATTCATGGGCAATCATTCTCTCTCTGTTCACTTGTAGGAAAACTGTCCTTTGGCTTGTGACTGAGTCTACAATTTCATAAAAACCCATCCCTGTTTATGGCTCTGTCCCTTTGCCCTATGGGTTCTATGACACAGTTGCATTGTTCCAATCTAATATATCCCCTGCTCTCACGTCCCACCTATCCATAGTGGTTTCACATTGTTTGAAATTCTGTTACAATGTTTCCTTTTAGTATTCTTTATGTCTTCTGTCTGTGGACTTTCCGCTCCAACTCAACATGCGGTAGCAGCTTAGTGTTCTACTACATCCATTTGCCACAAGTAGCCAGCCCCATCACTTCATTGTTGGGTAGACTGACTCCATTCTAGGGTTTCATTATTTGTGACTCTGCCTCATCTAATGTTGGTGACTAATGCTAAGCATGGCTCATCATTGAAAGCTGTGGCTGTTCAAGGAGCCAAGGAAAAGTATAGCTTAGTGATTATTATAGTATTGAAAAGTTCAGGGCTCATAATCATGTAAAAGGTGAACCATGTCACTTGACATCAGTCCCTATTGATGTTCTGAAAGTTACGCTAGCTACTTAATATGTATTTTCCACTCCATCTTCTTTTACTTCTGTGGCATCAAATCAATGTAGTTTTGAAAGATTTCTTTGGGGGTAGTTTGCCATATAACCTCAAATTTCCTTTACGATGTTGTGCTGTTTCTTCATCATACAAAAACATAGAGGTGAAAAGTTGAAAGACCATTTTACCATCTGGATATTATAAGGCTAGTTCGCATGTACTAAATCATTGTATGATTGTGCAAGTAATTCCTTTTGCACATGGATATTTTATGCTATCTGATATTTATCTATTGGTATCTTTATGTGGATATATAGGGATATGTATTTATTTCTATATCTAGATATATAAATATAGAAGCAGTTACTATACAGTAATACCTAGATAAATAATATCTATATCTACATATAGGTTTCTAGAAATAGAGATTATGTATCTATGTCACCATACAGATATCTAGATATAGAGATTAGATAAAAAGATAGACATACAGGTGTATTGGACAGATACTACAAAATGGGCAGGGTCCAATTCTAGGCCCAGAATTGAATGAAAGGAAGAGAATTTCCGTTGAGAAATTGTTCAGAGCTTTTGATAAGCATTGCTTCTCTCTGAAACAAAGATATCATCTTTTTAATGACAATATTCTTCTAGTAACATTTTATTTCTATGAAGCACAAAATGCTACAGTCTATGAAGAGTTCAAGTTTGACTGTCAACAAAAGGAGATAGTGAAGAGGCACATGATGGATATGCATGAGCTTGCAGCACATTACAAACTAAGATTGATACAGATATTGCACAAAGGATATCACCAGAGAAATGACTGACCAGAAAAGGAGGTGGGTCAACCACATAGAGAGAGCAGAGATAATGAAGAAATGGATCGTATTTGTGATTCACTGGTATCTGATGTCAAGAGATATGGAGGAAGGGCTCCAGAATATTGAGCAAGAATCCTGTAGGGGATTTACAAGAAGAGAAAAACAAAAGCCACAGAGTATAAGATATGGCTGGGTTACAATCTTTAACACCAAAGAGAGTACACACATCAGAGAGATTACTGATCCATCAAAGTAACAAAGAGATCCAACTGTACTTAGTCCACAGATCTATTCTTATTTTTTAAAAACATAAAAATCATTATTTTTAACATTTTTTAAAATTTTGAGTCCTGAATTCCTTTCTTCTCTCCTGCTCTGCCCCATCCATTGAGAAGACAAGAAATATGATATCAATTATACATGTAAAATCATCCAATTAATAATATTGCAAAAAAGGAAGAAAAATAAAGAAATTGAAAAAATATGTGTCAATCTAAACTCAGACTTCATCAGTTCTCTTTTTGGAGGTGGATAGCATTTTTCATCGTGAGTCCTTCAGAATTATCTTGGATTACTATATTGATCAAAATAACTAGGTCTTTTACAGTTGATCATTATTATAATATAGCCATTACTATATAGAATGTTCTCATTTTCTGCTCATTTCACTTTGTCTCTGTTCATTTAAGTCTTCCAGGTTTGTCTGAAACCATCCTGCTTGTCATTCTTATATTTTATTCTATTATTTTATCATAATCATATACCACAACTTGTTCAGTCATTCCCCAAGTAATGGGCATCCCCTTGATTTCCAATTCTTTGTCACCACAGAAAGAGATAGTATAAATATTTTTGTATTTATAGGTCCTTTTTCTTTTACTTTTATCTCTTTGGGATACAGACCTAGTAATGGTACTGCTTGGTCAAAGTGTATGCACAGTTTCATAGCACTTTGGGCATAGTTCCATTCCAAATTGTTCTCCAGAATGGTTGGTCCAGTTCACAACTCCACCTACAGCTCACTCAAATTCTGGAAAATGACCAGTGATGACTTGGGCATCTGCTTGTCATTGGCCTATAGCTTACACTCACTTCACCCACAATTTTGTCAGTACAGGTAAGCTCATTTGATTATGGCATAATATTAAGGATTGCAAAGAGGCTTTGATATTATTTATCATCAACTGAATTGTAATAATTCTCTAAGAGACCTAAAGTGCAGTCCAACACCAGTTTATGACTCCAAGACCACGCAGGCAGCTCATCAGATCTAGAACTCCCTTCTTGTTTCCAGCTTTTGTAATCTTATTCCTTTCAATGTCCTGCTCCTCCATGGAGCCTTCCTGACTAATTCCTATCAGCTTAACATGATCTTTCCCCACTCAATTTTTGTCAGATCATGTTGTCTTTATTTCCCCTTTGCCTTTATCGATTTTTTCCTTGTATCATATTTACTTGGGTAGAGATATCCTCTCAGTAGAATGTTAGTTCCTTGAGGCCAGGGACTAAGTAATTTTTTTTTAGCTTTTATATGCCCAGTATGTAGTACATGCTTTGAAGATAGTAGATTCTTAATAAATGTTTGTTGAATTGCATTCATCAAGCCAGATATCCAAGGCAGTCAATAATGAGAAGGAACAGGGTCTCAGTGGAGCTTCCAAAGGTCATAGAAGTGTCACTATGCATTTTGGGGCAGCTAGGTGGCACAGTGGATAGAGCACTGGCCCTGGATTCAGGAGGACCTGAGTTCAAATATGGCCTCAGACACATAACACTTACTAGCTGTGTGACCCTGGGCAAGTCACTTAACCCCCTTGCCTAAAACAACAAAAACAAAACAAAACAAAGGTCATAGAAGAATTTGTTCACTCAACATCCTGCTGTCCTGCTGGCTGGCCTCCGCTCTTGTTCATACCGCTCCAAAAGAGCCCATAGTGAGTGTACATAATTGCCATAAGCCAGGCATTAGTGTTCTGTACTTAGAGAGCACTCAGTAAACTATGTTGACTGATTGGTGCTATGGTGGCTGGCTTGCAGTGAGGTGAATGAGTGAGAAAAGTTACTCACCTCACTCATCAATAGTTATGTGAATTTTATTCTGTCAAATCACTCAAGATATGCCTTTTGCTCTGAATTCTGAAAGTCCACAGTGTATGTCGGGAAGAGGGAGATGGGGAGAGGAAAGTCAGTATGCAAAAGTTTCTTCTTCCATTTCCTACTAGGAATAATCTTGCTGTAAACCTGTCTTTCCTTTCTTAAAATTTTCTCATGTATCTCTTGCACTATAATATATTGTGTAAATAATATTTCAGCCCCTTTCTGGTTACATTTTGATACAACTGTAAAGAGTGAAAAAAATGATATATTGAATTGTCATGAGATCTGTTTAAACCCCATCTGAGCCTCATTAGAGATGTGGAAAGGCCAACTAATTAAAGGTAATAAAATCAAATTACATAGATTAAAATACCTTTCCTCCTTGTCTTTTCTATGTTTTTGATTGCCTAAAGATGCCACCAAAGCCACCATTTTTCCATTTCTATTCTTTGTTGGAAGAAAAGTTATTTTTACCACTTTGTTCTGTTTTATTAAAAAAGTAAGTGTTCTTAGCAGCAGCAACTGACTGTACAGTAAGCCATGTTATCTACCAAAAACAGGGACATTTCAATCAGGAATGAAATGATTTCTTTAAGGATAAAGAACCAAACATATCTGGAATGGAATTTTCCAGGAGAATCACATTCAATGTGAAACTAGTTCAAAGTTAGTTGGTTTGCTGGTAGACTAACTGATGTGTCTTATTAGCTGTATTGACTCCATCCACAATTTTGTCTGGACTGATTTAGCTCAGTTGATTAGATATTGCTAAATATTAATATTAATAAATGCAAATTTTGGTATTTGTTATGGATTCTCCAATAGCACTTAATTCTGCTACATTCCATAGCCACAGGTTGAAGACACAGGCCTGGCCAACCATCCTACATGTGTGTGCTATTCCATCATAAAAGAAACAAAGTCAGAATGTGCTACCCATTACCCCTAATACTAAGACAATTAAAGGAGATCTTCTAAGGACAGCAAGCCAATAATATCTCTTTAAAACAGACTTTTAGAGCTGAAAGTTGCCTTAACCATCACCTAGTCCAGGGCTTCTTAATTTTTTTCCACTTGTAACCCCTGCAGCACTTCTTAAATTGACCCTACATGGGGTCATGACCCATTTAGTCAATTATGACCTTTTCTCTTCCATCTTAGTAACCTCGGTTTAGAGGTTATTTACAAATGTTAGGAAGAAGATTCTGTACAGTATGAGTAAGGAAAGGCAGTTTGGCTACTTAATAGAGGACTTGCCTTGATATCAAGTAGTTTTGAAGTCCTGTATCTGACCTACATCTGCTCTGTGATAATGGGCAAGTCCCAATCTCTCAGTGTTCTAAGGCTATAAGGTAATGATGAGTTGACTGAGTAGCTAATTTAGCTAATTTGTATAGTTAGAGAGACTTTTCGCTCCAGGAATTCCCTATTCCAGAGAAATCTCATGCAAAGTTCTGTTATATAAAAAGGGAATAGACTTGTTTCAAGTTTCTCTAAACAACAGAACTAGGACAACAGAAGGTTGCAGAGTAAATTATTTGGGTTCAACACAAGTGCAAGGTGATGCCTCTTTCATATGTTTAGCACACTGTATGGTACATAGTAAGCACTTAAATGTTTATTGATTGATTCACTGAAGAGCTTTGATAACGGAAAAGGAGAAAAACAGGAACAGTTATAAGAGAAACACTGAAAATAGCAAACCCACAAAGAAAAGGCACTTACCCAGGGGAAACATGGATAAAATTTCTTGTTTCCTAGCATTTGATTATCTTATAACTGACATGGGGATTTAATTAATAGCTGAGAAATCCTGGACTCTAGAACTATTTGGTGACCGTGGGACAAATGTTTATTGCCTCGTTGTAGATTGGCTGGCAGAAGTGTGGACTTCAATTTATCACCATGAGATAATGGCAAGTCATTTCACTCACAAAACTCTGTTTTGAACCAATGATATATCTTGAGGTTCACAGAAAACTTTGAGTTAAAAAACGATGAGGTCAGAAACAGAGCTGAGCCCATAAGGCACCTCCAGCGGATCTGAGGAAAAAAAAATCTCAAAGTTTGACATCTATTATTTGAAAGAGTAGAGTGGAGATGGACATGTTTTACCTCTGCCATTAGCTGCTTGAGGACTAAAAACTCATCAGAGTCTATTCAAGGAATAGCTTTCCAGATCCTTAGCTTAGGATTTCTGCCTTTGCTGCTGCTTTAGCCATCCAGAAGAGGAATGGTCTGAGTGGAGCAGGCAGAAAATAAAAGGTAAAGATGAGGAAGGAAGAGAGGGAAACTGCACCCATATTATACGAGGTATAAGAAATAATTTTCTGATTAATGTTAAGATTTGGACTAGTTAGGATAACCAGGTTCTATCCTGGTCTTTTTACTTACTAGCTACGTGATCTTAGGGAAGTTAGCTTACATTTCTGGGCCTCAGTTTCCTCATCTATAAAATGAGAAGTTTGAACCAAAAGATCCTTAAACCCTTTTAGAGTTATAATTCTATGAACGAAAGGAGTTCAACAATGGAAAATACTGTATGGTGAAATAGAGTTCCCTCATCAATGGAGGCATTCAAATAGAAATTGACTGATCTTAAGTGAGGAATGCCACTGGATGTTCATACATGTCACTTCTAACTATAAATCTCTAAGAGTCCATGAAACACTGTAGCCAGATAAAGAAGCAGAAAAGAGAAATACTTAACTGGGCACCTCACAAATCGATGACCATAAGGAATGTAATTACACTTTGAATGTCAGATATGGTTTTTACTAGCCCATTCTCATCTAGAAATGGTCCCTGACATCTGGGTGGAATCAAGGTTCTTTGTTCAATCAATCAAAAGCAAATACAATTCGGAAAGTGACATCTGGCACATTTGAACATTGCTATGACATAGCGATAGAGAATTGTCCCCATATTATATAAGGAGGGTAAAGAATGAATTAAGAGCTGCATGTTTTCTGTTCGCTGACAGCCCATGGTGCACACTGGACTTAATTGAACCTACCTGCTTCAAAAAGAGAAAAGTTGTGAAGGCTGATTTATTGATCTGTTTTAATAAAGTTATTGTCCTTCAAGTGCTGCAGATAAAAGCAACATGCCTGCTTACTAGCAGCCTCCTTGGCACAGGTTTTGTAAGGTTCTTGAAGCTTATTAAAAATATCAGTCTCCCTGATGGAAAGCATTTATCCTTATTTCAGCACAGCCCTTGCAGCCATCATCCTGGAAAACAAGACCAGCAAAAACATGGCCTGGTAACGACTTCTGTGGGTGCCACAAGTACAGCTATTGAAGACTCAGAAAAGAATGTCTTTGTCACCAAAATCCTTGACAGTGTTAACTTGTTCAACATCAGAAAGTGGTATAACTATTATCAGTGTAAATTGCATTAAAGTAAGCACTAACAAATGGTTTTTCTTGTTTATTCATTTATTCATTCACAGAGGAAGAGTACTGAGGTACAAAATGAACACAGAAGTTGCAGAACAAAAGAGTAGAAGATCTAGCTATAGAAAACAAATTACAGTGGCGTAACACTGGTATTAAGAAAGAGGAGTGAGGCCTGTGTTAATGGTTAACAGCTTTATCCAGCTTTTACTATTTGTAATTGATATGTTTGGGTGACATAATTTGACTCATGGGAAATCTGAATATTCCACTGTAATAAGTCATATAAAATTTACAAGTCAGTTAAAATAAAATTTCTAGTCTCAGTCAACCTGAAAGTAGAAGCTAAGGATTAAGCACAGCTTCGTGATACCAGATTTGATTTCCAGTGATACTCCCTTGTTGTGCATACTTGGAAGACTTCTAGGTGCCTCAACTTTACCATTTGCAAAAACAAGCCTTGTACCTACCTTATTGTCTATTGAATTCCTATTCATATTTCAAAGCCCACTTCTTCTATGCTAAATAAATGCCACTTCTTCCATGAAGACTTGCCCAATCATCCCACATGGACTTTATATAACACCTTGCACCTCATGCATTTATGTATTAACTTGAATGACAGTTATTTGTACATGTGTGATACCTCCCAATTAGTCCACAAGCTCCATTAGGACAGTAACCATTTTTTATCTAATCTATCTCCCCCAGCATGTATCCAAAAGGCATTTAAAAAATACTTATTATAAAATAAGTTGAATTGAACTAAAGTGAATGGAATTAAGCCACAGTCTCCCTTACACTTATGTTAGATGACTTATAGGAAGAATTCAAATTCATTCAAAAATTATTTATCAGACACATACCATGTGCCCAGTCTGGTGCATATATCTCTATGATATAGGAAAATCACAGGACATAGTAGCTACCCTCAAGAAACATATATTGCTACTGAAAGAACAGGACAGGAACCAATAGAAAATGAAAAATAATACAAGATGATATGTGATCAAGTGCTGAAAAATATGACTTAGACATTATCTCGAACGGGAAGTCAGGGAAGGGAGAAATCACTTGGGATGATCCTGAGGGGATAGGACAGGCTTCATAAGGAGTCAAGACTGAAAATGGACCTTGAAGGATAGACAGTGAGAAATGAGGAGAGCACTGCTAGTGGGGAAAACAACATAATAAAGCCTGAAGTCAAGAAGTTGAAAAAATGAAGATCAGTAAAGCAAAATGATGTTTTCCCTCTGAAGGAAGAGTAACAGGAAGAAAAAGCTTCCTCTGTAACTAAAGTAGGTAGCTTGGACAAGTGTCATTCAAAGACAGACAAATAAGAAGTCACAGAGACCATCCTAGTGACTTCTCAGACCAAAACACCATTTCCTGGCCACTGGCTCCTTATGTATGTTGTCTACACCCATTAGAATTCCTTGAAGTCAGGTACTATTTCCCTTTTATATTTTGTATCCTCCAGCATTATTGAACTGAAATGTCAATGAAAAATTGAAATTTAAGATCACCCAAAGGGCAATACCGAGAGGTATGATGAGCATTAGTAGGTTGAAACACTCAAGGAATTATGAGGTGATAAAAGTGATATTGTCAAAACAATGTATAAGTGAAAAAGAATATGAACTTGTCACATGGCAAGAACAAGGGAAAACCAATGAATATCCTATGGGCTCAATTGGTTTCCTTATTATGACAAAGAGAAGTGAAAAAGGTCCTTGGTATATTGAATAGACTCCCTGTGGCAAGAGGATGTGGACAAGAACTACACAGGATGGAGAGGAATTAATGGGTTGCAATAAATATCATTAGAGGGGATGTCTTCATGGATGAGATAACAAATTCATTTGAGTTTATGAGTATACTTCAATACTGGCCTCCATGTTGTTCCTCATCCATTCTGTCTTCCAACTCAGTACATTTTTACATGATGTTCTTCATTTCTGGAATTCTCCCCCTCCTTATCTCTGTCTCCTGGCTTCTCTGGTTTCCAAGTCAGCTAAAATCTAACCTTCTGCAAGAAGGATTTCCTAATCCTCCTTAATGCTAGTGCCTTCCTTCTGAGATTATCTCCAATTTATCTTGTTTGTACATATTTGTTGGCATGTTGTCATCTTCATTAGGCTATAATCTACTTAGAGCTTGGATTGTTTTTGCCCTTCTTGTATCCCCCATCCATTAGAATAGTCTCTTGCACATAGCAGGTGCTTAATAAATTATATTTTTATGTAAGGATTATAAAATAATAGAACAAATTAAATTGGTTTAAAATAAATTGTAAAATAAGCTTAAAATTAATATTTGTTGACTTGACTTGTTGGCCCAAGGACCTATAACTTCATTGATATGGGTATACCCTCTGCCGCTGAAGATGGTAATGCATTTGTGATCTCACAGATTGTCTCCAATGTTTGAGTGGCTGAAAAATTCACCAAATTGCAGTCAACCTGCTGATGAGTCAAAAAATATAAAATACAATAGCATCTTGGTTGAGACTATTTTTACCATCTTCTGAAACAACAAAAGTGCCAAAGATTAGGCAGTATATTAATACTACTGCCCATTGGTAAGCATAAAATGTCACAAAGTATTTCTCTATTATTAATATAGGCGCTATCCCAAGGACATGCACAGAATGCCCCCAAAGGAAACATTTTATTAGTTTTATGAGGGTTCAGAAGCACCATGATGATCAGGCATGGTGTGAAAGGTTGTTTTATTCCATCAAATATAAACTGAACACACAAATCAACTGTAATAATCCATCTCTTTAAACCCAATATTGTCCCTATTGATGCTACATGCCCAAGAATTATGGAATATGAAAATCTCAGAAGAATAAAAAAATAAATCAAAGGTCCAAAGAAATATACATAGTCAGTATAAGCCAATTTGGCACATTGCCAATAATAACATGCATGAGAAACTAGGCATTATTAAACATATGTAGGGCCAGAACCAGACATAGGTGAATCATGTAAAAACAATAAAAGACAACAAATGAGAGAGAGCATGGTATGGTAGATAGAGTGTTGGATTTTGATTCAGGCAGACCTAGATACAAATCCTGCCTCATACATTTACTAGCTATGTGACCCTGGGCAAGTCACTTCAACTCTTTGGGCCTCACTTTCCTTATCTGTAAAATGAGGATATCAAACAAATGACCTCTATGTACCCTCCCACCTCTAAATTTATATGAGATGGATAGCCAATATAGAACATTAAACACACTAAAAAAAAGAAAGTCATCAGCATTTTAATCCCCTATGAAGAGTTTATAGGAAAACATGGGCAAGACTCATATAGATTATGAAGGTATCAGGTAATGAGAGGTTGTAATGGGCTTTAGTGGTCCTAGTACTCACACAGATGAAATGGTAGATGCATCAAAGAAATCAAAGGAATACTGATTTTAAGACACCAGACAGAAATTCCTTTTGTTTGACTCTTTCAGAACCACAGACAGCACCCAGGGAGGGCAGTAGAATTGGGCCAGACTCTTTGTTGATTTAATTTTTTGTTTTTCCTTCTTATGTTATCGTGTCACATATAGAAAACCAAAACTACATGCATTTCATCCAAGTGTCTCTAAATGATTAACAGACAGTCCTAGCATTCAACTTCTCCATGAGGAATATTTCTCCAACAGGAAAAAGAGCCTGAGGCTTAAGCAACTATTTTTCATTTTTAAGTGAGACGAGAAAGTGATCCTAAGTAATGGCCTCATCTCATGAGAATCTTCTCACTTGACTTTAAAGAGTTCCTCTGCCTCTATATGCAAGGAAAGAAGAGAACAAGTCTAAAGGTGAGTGATTTGCCCCAGTAGACATGGCAGATCAGTGATAGAACCAAGAAAAAAAATCTGAGATTGTGGCAGCAGCAGCAAACATTAACCATTTGTCTTCCATGGGAATGGTACTGCATTCTGTGCTGATGCAAAAGAGCACAAGATGTGCTCCCCACCCCTATATTATTCATTCAGACAGAAACTTTGATTTTATATCAATCTCACTCAAACTGACATCTTATTCTTTCTCAGCTAAGACTGAGCTAATCTAACATTTGATGGGCTGTTTCCTGAAAAGAGACTAAGTTGCTGCAATAAAATACTTTGTGTGAATAATTAATATTACTGCATGCTAACTGAGAAGTTCCTAGTATTTCTTTGCTGTTCATAGCCCATATAAGCCATGTTCTCTAACCCCAGAGGCAAAAGGTAGCCACGATTTATGGCTAAAGGAAAATCAAAATGTGTTTATTTTTATTCCCTGTTAATGTTTGTCTTCTAGAAATTGAGCTGAACAAAGTTGTCTAGGTATTCCTCTTACATGTGCAAGTGAATGATAATAAAGTATGTTGTACTAACTGGTACCCTGGTATAATGGCTAGATGGAGAATCAGACTTGGAATTAGAAAGATCTGGGTTCAGATTCCACTTTTGACACCAAGTCACTGTGTTACTACAGAAAAGTCACTTAGCTTCTCTAAAATGGGGTCAATAATACCTACAGAACCCACAAGGACAAGAATCAAAAGAGACCATGTAAGTAAAATTCTTTTTTAAAAAAATGAACTACATTGTACTACAACAATGTAAACAGAAAGAATAGCAACAATAACAACAAAAATGAAAGTGAAAATTGAAAAATTATAAAGAACAAGCTTGGCTTAGAAAAAAAGAGTAACGTGAAAACACCTCCCAATCCATCCTTTGGCAGAGGTGGCGAGACCACAAGTATTGCACATTCCACAGACTTTCAGACTTTTCAATGTATTACTCAGTTATGCTGATTTTTCTCTTATTTCTCTTTTCATTTTGCCTTTTAAAAATATTTGTTATATAGGATGAATCCTGTGGGAGGAGGAAAGGTACTTGGCAAAACTATGGTGAGATTTTTTAAAAGACGGTAATAAAAACATTTTTCTTAAAGCGGGGGAGGGGGAGAGAGTGTTATCCACATGCCAATTATTATTTTTCAAATGTACTCCAGGAGAAGATTCATGTTCCAAATAAAGAGAAAAATTGCAACTATGATCATGATGCTGCCCAGGTGCAACACAGATGTGAGACATAACACTACATTTCAGTCTGTACTAGCACTAGTAAAATAAACCTGTGTTTTCACTTGCTCATTACCTTCCCAAACTCAAGTGTGACCTACATTTAGCATATGACAAGCAAACCAAAGAATGCTGGGAAAATTCCCAGAATGCCAGACCATCACAACTTCTTCCTTTCCCAATACCCCCAGAAATGCACGAAAAAGTGCAGGTTACCCAGAAACACTGAAAAAAGCCCAATTATACCTTGAGGCAGCAAATCTCTGTGATCTCTTCTCAGGGACAAGGTTTGGAAAGCACTTTCTAATATTTTGAGAGGTAGCAGAGCCCAGTGGAAAGAGCTGTAGACTTGTCAGAAAAACCTAGATTTGAATTTCCACCTTTCTATCCTGCAGTGCCATTATCTTATATCATCTGGTAT